>NW_026935145.1:0-64858 GCF_032062105.1 Saccostrea cuccullata | reverse complement strand
ACAGGGGTTTTGCACAACCCTGGAGTAAGGGTAAATATAGTCACCCACTAGACAAACACTTGGAGAGTCACACGGGAAAAATTAGACACTAGACAAACACTTAAATCACATGGTAAATTAGTCACTAGACAAACACATGGAGAATCACACAGGTAAATATAGTCACCCACTAGACAAACACTTGGAGAGTCACACAGGTAAATATAGTCACTAGACAAACACATGAAGGATCACACTGGTAAATATAGTCACTAGACACCTGGAGAATCACACAGGTAAATATAGTCACAAGACAAACACATGGAGAAACACACTGTAAATATAGTCACAAGACAAACACATGGAGAATCACACAGGTAAATATAGTCACTAGACAAACACATGAAGGATCACACTGGTAAATATAGTCACTAGACACCTGGAGAATCACACAGGTAAATATAGTCACTAGACAAACACATGGAGAAACACACTGTAAATATAGTCACAAGACAAACACATGGAGAATCACACTGGTAAATATAGTCACTAGACAAACACATGGAGAATCACACCGGTAAATATAGTCACAAGACAAACACATGGAGAATCACACAGGTAAATATAGTCACTAGAAAAACACATGGAGAATCACACAGGTAAATATAGTCACCCGCTAGACAAACACATGGAGGATCACACCGATTTTGTTTGAAGAATAAAGTACAGTAAAACTTGGGTTATAATAAAGTGACTGGGACTTATGAAATTACTTCACTATAATCATTATTTGTTATATCAGTATAAGGAATTGGATAAATAAGCAGGGGATGCAAGATAACTTGGCAATATTCCTGAATTCGTAATATCTGTGATATTTTTTTTTCTCATTGACAGAAAGGGTGTTTCTCTGCAAAAACTCAGCCAATGAATAACAAGTTTTTTTTTTTGATTAACAGATAAGTACCCATGTAAACATTGTGGTAGAGAATTCTCCAGCCAGGCAGGAAGGACTATCCATCTCAACAGTCACAACAAAGAGAAACAAACCAGTAAACACCCAACAGGTATTGTCAAATTTTGTCTGCGTCTTCATGAAAACTTTACTCCTTTTGCCCTCATTGCTAGAGGCCTAATTTAAAATGGCCAGGGGCAATTTTCAAACACTACATAATCCTTTTAACAAAACTGTGTCTGGTTGGAATTAAAGCAGGGCAAAAATGTTTGCTTGGGTAAAAGGGCAAATAGATAACAAGCTTTCGTTTGATCCACAGATAAGTTTCCCTGTGAGCAGTGTGGCAAACAATTCTCAGCAGCAAGCAGGGCCCTTCATCTTACCATGTTCATAACAGGGACAAAGAAACCATTAACTGCCCTATATGTGACAGAGTTTTTGAAAAGTAAGATCAACAAACAAACCATTAACTGCCTTATATGTCACAGAGTTTTTAAAATGTAAGGTAGACAAACGACCTTTGGGTCTCTCCGTCAGTCTTTCTGTCTGTCTGTAACGCTTTCGTTTCCACACGATATCTCGAGAACCCTTGAGCTTTCGCAATGAAATTTTGCATAGCATCTCCCTATGGACTAAAGAAGAACTCTGTTGATTTTGAGGTCAAAAGGTCAAAGGTAAAGTTCATAAATTTCCAAATTCTGTCTGTTATAACATTTTCGTTTCCGCGCGATATCTCGAGAACTATTTGAGCTTTTGCGATGAAATTTTACATAACAACTCCCTGTGGCCTAAGGAAGACCCCTATTGATTTTGAGGTCTAAAGGTCAAAGTTCAAGGTCGTAAATTTATACATTCTGTCTGTATGAAATACTATCCTCTCCGGGCGATATTTCAAGAAGATTTTGAGCTTTTGCAATGTCATTTTATACCAAATCTTCATAGGACCTCTCTCACCCCTCTCAAAGTGTCCTGCCCCGTTTGTTTTATTAGTATTTATTGTATTACATGTCGCTATTTTTAGCACAGGGATATTAGGAGAGTTATTACATATAAAAGAGGTTTCTCGGTGGACTTTATATTCTTATTACATCTATTGCAACTGTTTAATAAAGGTTAAATTATACATCATGAATTGTGTAAAATTTTTTACAATATCGAACGTGAATATATACATGTATGTGACTTCATGTTTGATATGATTTGTGAAATTGTAAAGCAGTTCCGTGGTCTAGTGGTATGTCTCTCACTTCATATGTGAGAGGTTCCACGTTTGAATCCCGGTCGTTCCTTTACCTTTTTTTTCCCAAAATATTTTTTTTTACTAAATGATAGTATTCAGCATGTGAAATGAAAAATTTATGATGTCTGCCTTGTACAAATTCATAAAATCATCTTTACAGTGTGATAAATATTCCTTATAAAAAGAATCTTCTATACACATAATAAAGAATAAGCAATCAAATCTTTATATCCACATTGGCATATTTTATTTGCTTCAGTATACATTTACACATTTAATTATTCTACAAATTCAGTCAAAGGGATCCGCCCCCCCCTCCCCGAACTGCGTATGGTTTACTTTTTCCCTAAGCGGGGGTCACAAATTCTCTGAATTAGCTTGTTTTCTTTTTGACGAGATTTTTTTTTTCATAAAGGGACACTCATTTGATTATTTGATTGGAGGGGGGTAGTTATAGTAGCTAGTAGCACCAGGCAAGGACAGATTATTTTTTGAAAAATTTCTTTCAAGGTGAGGATCGAAGTATATTTACATAATATTTACATATATATTCAACATTTATGAAGACTGATATCTCACCCTCTCTGAATCAAATGGTCATTCCCTAACATGTTTTATGATTTAAAGAAAACGAGGCTTATTCTGTTGATATCCTCTAACATGTACATAAAACTGTCAGAAGGGCTAATTCATGTTTGTATCTGACAGTTAACTTTTTTTTCTTATTTCAGTTTTTGATGACAGTGGACATTTTGTTTTGTATGCCACCATGTTAGGAATTAAAAGTGAGTCAATGTAGGAAGTGATAGTATTTTAGCAATCACTCATTCTGGTATTTGTAGAAATAAAGTATGAAACATACAAATGTATAAAGGTGACAAGATTTTGCTTCATTTAAAAAGTTGTACATGCATACACCAGGATACTTTGACTTTGGAAAATGTTGATGTTTTGCCTAATGGTGGCATGTAAATTTAAATAATAATTATTTAAGTGACCTGAAGTATTTAAACACCATTTGATATCTAGCAATTTACCAATGTGAGAAATTCTAGGGTATTAATGACATTGACATTTATGTTTTCAGTTATTAATCTGTACACCAATCGCTGTGTGCGGACCCTGGGGAAGCCTGAGAATGCCCGGTTCCTGCAGCTGAGTCTGTTCCAGGGTACAGGGAAGAAACAGAAGGCGGCGGTGGACGTGGAGATGGTGGCCTCCGATAACCCCCTCCTACAGAACGTCCTGTTTGATCCCATCCTCTTCTGTACTGCCTTCAAGAAGAACCGCTTCTACATGTTCACAAGGCGGGAACCGGAGGACACAAAAAGGCAAGGATTCATTCCATATCTTCATCCAAATCATGATTGGAGAAATATGTTTAGATTTATGTATTATTATCTCATGTGTATACCTTGTAGGCCTGTCAATATAATGGCCATTTATACTGAAATGTTACTTTTTCTCTTTCTCTGGTGTATCCTATGTGAAAAAAAAAATACATAAGACACTAGAACTCTGAGCTGTAATATAGTTAACTATTAAATACTGATATCATTACATTTAATATACAAGTCCATGTATTTTGGTTATCTTATCAAGCAAATTTTTGTTAAATATACAGATCTGTTTTACAAAAAAAATTATGTTTGATATTTCTTCCCCTTCTAGTGCTGATGCAGAGAGAGATGTATTTAATGAGAAACCCTCCAAGGAAGATATTGTAGCAGCTACACAGGTAACTAGTCTCTACTGAAAATCCTTCACAAGGTCATTGTTACAGCAGATAGAGTAAATCTCAGAATCAACTGCAAATCCTGAACATGGTCATTAAAATAAGAGCCAGAGTAATTCCAAAGCCTAGAAATTACAGTTGAAAAATGATGCAGTACCAGTATCTGTAGAGTAAAACTGCCAATTTAACAAAAATCATATCGATGTAAAAATTACTTCATTCAAACCAGTATTATCCCATCCTTGGTAACAATTGGAGTATTTAACTATAAAGTCAATTTTATTTGATTAATGTGATATATATATTTATTGTGTTCTTTTCCCCAGGATGCGTCCTACACAAGAGTATCTGAGTCCTGTGTCATTCATACCACTATGGGTGATATCCACATCAAATTGTTTGCCAAAGAGTGAGTGCAACATTACTGATACTAAACAGAATTTTTTTTCTCGCACATGCTTAAATAATATTCCTCAATGAAAATTTTGTATAAAAACGCATGTCCAAAAACTTACACATTTATTGTACTCTCCTTTATCAGGTGCCCCAAAACTGTGGAAAACTTCTGTGTTCACACAAAGAGTGGATACTACAACTCTCATATTTTCCACCGAGTTATAAAAGGCTTCATGATACAAACAGGAGATCCTTTGGGTCAGTGTTTCCATGTTCATGTCTCCTTTGAAAAACTTTCTTTTTTTTTGACAGGTCATTCAGGAAAGTAGAAATGGTTCCATGTATTCTCATACCCCCCACTTGAAAAGTGAGAGGATATATAGTGATCAGGATGTCCTTCTATATTTACGTCTGTCTGTCTGTATGTCAGTCTGTTATGCTTTGGGGTATGCATCTCTTAAATGCAACTCCTCCTATACCACTGAATAAAATTTAATGATACTTTCTCAGTTTCTTTATTACATTATGACATTGTGCACCTACTATTTTACATTTTGATCAGACATTTATTTCTTTACCATGGTTATAAATATATGGAAGGCAGGGGGTATCATTTAGTAAGCTCAGTGCTCACAGTACCTCTAGTTTTTATCTGCGCCTGTTCAGATTGTCTATTTCTTTTGCATGACAGGTATTGGTACTGGAGGGGAATCAATATGGGGAGGGGAATTTGAAGATGAATTTCACCCTAATCTGCGACATGATAGACCCTACACACTCAGTATGGCAAACGCAGGGCCCAACACGAATGGCTCACAGTTCTTCATTACAGTGGCACCAACAGTAAGTCTTCTGTGTTATTCATTGAATAGAATACTAGTACAAACAATGTCTTACTCTTTAACCCTTTGTATGCTTGTGTATAATTTCATTAATGATTCATGTATTCAACAGTTTTTGAACTATGGATTTAAATTAATCACAATCTTTTATACATACATATATTCCAAAGCAATTATTTATTTTTAT
The DNA here is from genome assembly GCF_032062105.1 of Saccostrea cuccullata. Taxonomy (NCBI): domain Eukaryota; kingdom Metazoa; phylum Mollusca; class Bivalvia; order Ostreida; family Ostreidae; genus Saccostrea; species Saccostrea cuccullata. Next base: position 59,524 of record NW_026935145.1, on the reverse strand, counting down.
TCAAAATGGTATTTCACTAGAAATTCTGTATAAATATTCAAAAAATGCCAGTTTTACACCAGAAGATGAAAGCTTAAGTTGATATCAAGCAAATTTTGAATTTAGGAGAAAATTTGAGTTAGATCATTAATACAGGAGATGAAATCTTACTGAAAGAACCAAAAATCAACTGCAGAGTTATCTCTCATTGCACAGAGATTTAGCATTAAAACTAAAAAAAAAAAGTCTTTTGTTGTTGTTTTATTTACTTATTTTTAATTTTGTTTGTTTACCATTTCAGCCATGGTTGGACAATAAGCACACAGTGTTTGGTAGAGTTACAAGGGGGATGGAAGTGTGTCAAGCCATAAGTAATGTCAAGGTCAATCCCAAAACAGACAAACCTTATGATGATGTACGAATCATTAACATCTCATTAAAATAAAATCATGTGTATGAAAATAGTTATCTTGTCATATTCAAGAGAGTGACTGTACAGAATGACTAATTATAAATGGAATAATGCATCGACCTATCCTTGTAATCATTAGTTTACCTTAATTTGGACTTGAAGCCATAAGATATTGCCTGTATAGGCTAGCCAGTCAATCAAAATATATAACATGAGTCATAGGAAAATGTATTGTGTTAAAAATTTAGGAGAAGATAAACTAAATTTATCCATAACAATAGTTTGTTATTAGGTTATTTCTAGAAGTATATTAGGGATGAGAATAGAAGTATTTTCTTTAAAAATTATGCAATTTTTTTTATCATAATAGCTTTAATGTTAATTCTAACTTTATCACTACTACGTAGAAGAGAAAAATCTACTTAGAAGGTTGTTATGTACAATGGCATGTAATGTTAAAATATAACATAAACTTATACAGATGTAGAGTAGAGCCTGTCCTGTTTGGGGTCTTTTGCCAAGTAAAGTATGTGATATATTCTGCTCGATTCTGTAATGAGGAGTTTAGATTTTCATCAAAACCCACCGCCAAGTCAAAACAGTGTACATTTAGTCCCCATACCCATGGTTCTACTCGGATTTGAGGAGGGTCATTTCCTGCTATACGAGAGAAGAAGCATAACCAGATAGTTGAATCATGTTGTTATGGTACATCTGTTCTGAGAAAGTTTGGGATATATTGAAAGTCCATCTTAATCTTTTGAGACCAGCGAAGCTACAGATTTGCAGCTAGTTCTCATAGATGTATTGATAATCCTGAAACAACTGCAAGATTGGAAGGTGACACGTTTAAAATTGCTTAGAGACTCTGTAAACACGCGAGAAAAAAAGAAGAACGCAATATTTCTCACTGTTAATTTTTAAAAAAGAAAGTTTGTGTGTAATTTTTGTAAATTTGTTTTGTGGGACTTAGTTTACAAATCAATCCACTTGAAAAAAAACTTCTCGAAATGGTCATTTGAAAATCCTTACCGATGGATGGTACATGTATTTTGATTCAAAGTTCGCTGGTGTTTTTTACGTCACACTAGGGGGGGGGGGGATCAGCTATATCTTATCAATCATTGCAAACATGGATGCCAGTTTGTGATATGTCAAAATAAAACATGAAAAAATCTAAGAAAAATTTATCTAACTGTATTTAATTTACGTTTTATACGCTATATTGAACTAAATTTCATTCCGCCTAATGGCCTCCAGTTTGGTTTTGGTCCGGCAAAACACGTTTCCCTCGAACCCAGTCAAGGAATTTTTCTGATGTAGTGCATATTAAGCTGTTTAAACCGTGGCCCGTGGAGCTAAAAGTGCATGACAACCCCCCCCCCCCAAAGTAAACTGAATAAAAAATGAACAGCTAGCCTTTTTCATGGGAGGTTGGGGTTCAGGTTGTCTACATATACAGTGTAGTGAGAGAGGGGAACCGGTATCTGAATAAAATATTTTAAATTAATTAAAATAATGGCATTTTACTAAAGGGGAGTTAACACCCCTCCCACTCACCATACATTGGGGTATGGCCCCTCAGTGAGTCAGATTGGGTCAATAATTAGGAAGTAAAAGCTTCACGGAGATAGAATAGAAAACAATCATCCAGAGTTCTTTGCAAGAAAATCGTTGCTTCAGTGTAGTCAATAATTATGTACACGAGCATCTCATACGGTCAAGATCCTATTTACGAGGGCTGTTCAATAAATAATGTCCTGAACTATATGTCATACATTACAGATATCGTATGACATAAAACTTGACTTTCTCTCATTATTGAATCTTTCGTGAATTTATAACAGTTTATGTGACCACTTTTCATCACATAGTTTCATCATGAGAAGCTGGGAAACAAGGGCTTTTCGAGACACTGCATTATAAATGAATGGTAAAGAATCAGTAAACAAGAGTGAAAATAAAGCTTCATTAAAGCGGCCGTAAAACTTGTTAAAAATTCCAAAGAAATATTAACTGAAATATGTGACATTTAGAGCAACCAATGCCTGTTTTATAGACAAAAGAGCAGGTCGATTTCAATGATAAAAAATTTTATAACGGGCATCAAAAATGGGTACCCTCCTTGCCAACAAAAATTATAACAACTTATGTACTGTTCGCCAAATTTCAACAAATAATATTTGATGATGTATGATTGAATTTAAGACACATAGGAAATTTGATAGACATCACATCGGGGGTAGTTTACACTGTATTTAAGAAACGTTTGGCGGTAAAAAAAAAAAACTTGATACTCAAAGGTCACCATATATTTTGAAAAATGAGTGAAAATGACAGCGTGTACGAAATTCTTAACAATTATTTTAAAATATCAGTAATTGTAGTTATCCAAGTTTGTTTTATTTTCAAACAGATATTGGAACATGAATCTATTGCTTAAAACCCTAAAAACTAAATTTATCATAAGATGTACTTGATAAAAACGGCGAATGTCTGAAAAGTGCACAGGTATGCAAGAGCACAAAGGCAGATTTATATGTAATTTTCTTAAATATTAGTGGTAATGTTGTTCAAAATCGTATTCGATAGAGACAGTTTAATTTCTGGAGGAGCCTACAAAGCACTTTTTTGGCCCAAAAATCAAAAGGTTTATTAGAGGAAGGACCCAGATTCAGGAATACACTACATTGAATTTCTCCAAGACAGCGTCCAAACCTACATGCCCTGAAGAGTAAAGGGGTTTTCGGGATAAACAGAAAGTAAATGTTTTTTTCACATTAACAAAATTTAAAGATCTTAGACATTTTGACTTGTTTCTATTTCCAAACGTGGAAAAAAGACCTTTCAGAAGGAAGAAACAAGTCCGGGAAATCATTGGATCTGCCATTTTCCAGTATACTGAGGGACATACCCAAATATGAGTTCTACAAACGATCAAAAATTGGATAAAAATGTTACGGACATGTATTTCACTTAAAAGAGATTAAATAATAAAATTATGAAGAATAAATAATTGAAAAGCGTCTTTTACTTCTTTCTGAGCACCGAGGACATTATTTATTGAACAGCCCTCGTATGTTTTTAAGGAGGTTACTATTGAAGGTGGATAGACACAGATTTGAAGTTAATATTTTCTCAAAATTTTTGTATAATTATCACAACTTATATATTGCAGTAGCATTTCACACAAAATATATTAGAAATCTTATTTCATCTAAAAGTTATTGAAACTTTTTGATGGGTATGATTGACACATCCTTGTACTTTCACAAAATTTAATTTTATTCTAAATACTTAGGAAAATTGGCCATCTTTGTTGCATATTAATGAAAAATATTAAAACTTTTATCCAGAGGAAAAATTACTACTCAGAGTAGAAATGTTTGAAAGCAAAACCCTTCACATGTATCGTCATTCCGCTTTAAGTGTTGTGTACAGAGTTAAGGAAATTGAACACATTGAATTTTGGATTCCTAGTGGAACATAGCCCTCTAAGTTTGACCTATGTTTAAGAAACTTACCTTTACCTTGAACTGCCATACTGGGGCATTAGTATTTTACAAAGAATTTTGTTAAATTTTGCTAAATTATAAGCAGTTGCTGTAGTGCTTCAATTAGGCCAAAATCAGAGATCCAAATTATATTTGAACATCAAACATGCAGTTGTTTTTTTTTTTTTAAGATTTTTTTCCCCTAAATTTTCAGTGACTCTAGTAAGTTGCAGAAATCAAAGCCAAATTATGGAAGAAGAGCATCAAACATCGCACGAAGTATCAGAAGAACTATATTCCAGGCAGTTAAATGCTGTAAAAAAATGAATGAGATCGGTAATTCATTACAGGAAGAACTAATCAGCTTCTTTATGTCAAAATTCATGAATCTTTAAAAATTGTCAAAGTTTCGACTTGTCAATTTTTAATTCCTTGATAAAGAGCACTGTAACATCATCAAAGTTTACACGTAAACATATTTCTAAAATATCTAAATTGTCGAATTTTCACCTTTTCAATCTAACCACAATTACAGTGCGATAATTGTTGTTTTTATTACGTGGAGATGGTCATCGTTAAACATGACATATTAATTTTTAATTGATTTTTATTGACAGCATTGGATATTGGTGATTCAAGTCTAGGCATGGTGGTTATCTGGGAAAGAAATAGCTCCATCAAAACTGTTGGCAAGAAAGAATTATTGGACAAGGTCCGTTCATATTAACACACAGAAATTTTTTCTGCTTATAACAGATCTCTTTACTGGTACTCTTTCAATTCACTCATAATTGTTTCGATATTGGACCCTCTTATAATGTTCTATGATTTAAATGCCAAAATGTCAAAGTTTTTGGATTCTCACCTTTTTGGATTCCAGAATGCTTTTGGAAAGACTATAAATACCAAACTCATGTTCAATTGTAAGGCAGATTTCAATTATTGGTATACACTATGATTTCAAACAGGACCCTATCGATAGATAAATTTTAAGCAATTGTAATTTCTTTGCTTGTCTTGCCTCAAAAATAAAAAAAAATGTGAAAATTGTAGACTTTTATAAAATAAAATGTGATTTTTTAGTTTTGTGGTACATCATTGGTAAATAATGAAATACAACTTCAGAACATTAAAATGGTGCTTTTAAACTGGTATCTGTATATAGGTCACTAAGGCCCTGAGTCGCCCTAGCTGTAACCATGGTAAAGTTTGCGTCCCTACGTCTTCTTCAGAAAACAATGTAGACTTTACATCAGAGGGAGGCAACAGTAGCGTGGGACTAGAAAATAATGAAGACAATTCACTCCAAACATCAGCTCAGTGTCAAAGCAGTAAGGAGGGAGATTCAGAGAAAAATGAGAAGGAAAAGAAAATGTTTAAAAAAAGTACAACTGGAAAAAGGAGTCATAGTGAAATGCTCCAGAAATCTAAAGAGATAGAGCTGAGTAGTCCACATGTTCTTCATAAGAGGGTCAAAATGACCTCACTTTTAAAATCTGTTCCTTCTATCCTAGTGAAAGTCAGCAGTGCTCAGGGTACCCAGAGTGAAGAGGGAAAAAATCTCTCAAAAACTGCTCCTTCTAAGCAAGTTAATGTCAGTAATTCTCAGAGTTCTCTAAATAAAGAGGGAAAGACACTTCTAAAACCCGAGCAGACAAAAGACGGTTGTTCTCAGAGTTTTCCAAATAGACAGGAAGAGCCACTTCCAAATCCACCTCTTGATGAAAAGAAAGACCGCAGTTCTGAGGAAATCCAAAATAAAGTGGGAGATACATGTACTCTCCCAAAACCAGCTCCTGTCCTAGTGAAAGGAAACTGTTCACAGGGCACCCCAAGTAAAGGGAAAGACACACTTCCAAAACCAGCTCCTGTCCAAGTGAAAGGCAGGAGTTCTGAGGGAATCCAAAATAAACTAAGAGAGACTCTAGCAGAATCAGCTTCTGTCCGAGCAGAAGATAACTGTTCACAGGGTCCCACAAGTGAAGAGAAAGACGCTCTCCCAAAACAATATCCTGCTATCCAAGTGAAAGACGGCAGTTCTCACGGTTCTATTCTAAGAACACAGGAAGAAACCTTGTCCTCTGTAAAAGAGGATAAAATAATTTCTACAGAAGAACTGAAAGATTCAAAAAGTGAGTTAATTTAAATTGAACTCTCAGAATGATAAAGCCTCTTGAGCTTTTATCTATAAATAAAAGCTTTGATGAAATTTAGCAGATTTATGTTAACTTGTAGTACCGTATATACTCGCCTATAAGTCGGTCCGCCTATAAGTCAGTTGTATTTAATAAGCTTGCATATCAGATGGACTGACCTCATATAAAACCATACTTTTGATAGCTCGCCTATAAGTCGGACAGTGAGTTTTAGACCAGCGATTAACTCCCAAAAAAAACGACTTATAGGCGAGTATATACGGTATGTGAATTTGCTTATAGAGTCCGTAAGTACATATTTCTAAATATACTGCATGAGGAATGGAATGGCATACCCTGAATTTTGTTTTTATATCATGTCATTATATTACATGTATATATGAATGTACATTAAATGTGCCATTTTCAGAAGTAAACAAATTTCCAAACAAAGGGAAAAATAAAGTGATTACAGAAACGGAGATAGAGAAAGTGCTGGAGGATTTTAGTTCTAATCTTGGTGAGTGCTTCTTACATTATTTTGTCTTTTGTATGAATGCATTATTGATATTTTTTGCAATTATTGATTTTAGAATGAAGTGAAAAAGAGGCTTTATTGGCAAAGGCATCTTTTCAGGTCTTTCTATCTTCATTATACATGTATTTTAATATCTTGAATGTTTGAATTAAAGTAATAATGTATTTTTTGAAGTTTGAGGATTCCTTTTTTTCAGGTGAAGAATCACGTGAGACATCCTATGCAGCAAGGTGTGTATTACCATGGTAACCAATATAAACAATTTGTATTTCACTTTAATGAACACATTATTTTAACTTCAGTGGGTTGAAATCAAGATCTGGCCTGGGGGCCATAAAAGTTAGACGAGCTCACTTTTGATCTCAGTCTCACTTTTCCACTATAAATTCTGTAAATCTGGAAAATTTTACGTCGATTTTATTTTGCGAATTCGGGTCAAAATGGTGTTGATTAATTTTTACGTGTCAAAATTTTGCTAATTACCACTGCTTTGTTTACATTTTCTCATCATGCTTATTGGTAATTTATTTTTAAGAAAAATATTTTTGCAAATGCAATGAACTCGCAAATTTGCTAAAAATTTATCTACAGCAAAATTTTCCAGATTTACGGTATAAACAATTTGTGTTTCACTTTAATGTACACATTATTTTAACTTCAGTGGGTTGAAATCAAGATCTGTTGTTTGGTAACTGTATGTGTTTTTGCTAAAAAAATATCTTGTTTATTTTAACAAGCTTGTACTGTTCATTAATTGGGATGTTTTGCTTCAGACAATTTACTTTATCACTTGTGATTATTGGACAATCTGGTTGACCATTTGTAAAAGTGTTACTCAGGCTGCATTACATTTCCGGAATTTTTAGTAATTATCAACTTTTCATTTCCGACTTTTTTTAGTTTTGTTTTCAATTCCAACATTTTTCAGATAGTACCTATATTAACAGATTTGAAGACTTTACCTATGAAAATTTAAAGGAATACATACATGTATAATAAATAAATAATTGAAATTCAATTTCTGAGTTTTTGTAAATTTATCAATGAAACTACTGTGGCAAAATGTAGGCAACTATCTGAATTAAAGTTTGAGAGATTGACCCAATGTTTACCGAATTACTCTGCCCAGATGTAAAGCAAAACAAATAAAGTTCTGTGTAGAGCTGCGTAATAAATGTGTTATCAACCGGAGTAAAAACTGAATAAGAATACGGCAAGTGACTTTGACATAAGTTTGGTGCTGACACTGACATTTATTTTAGTGCACATCAAATTAGGCGAAAAAGTTGTATGTTCATTGGATTCTTTAACCTAGACTTAGTTATACATGTATGCATATATGTATATAATAAAATTAATAGATTTTTAAAAATATAATTTTAATCAATATTTTGCAATAAATATTTTTAAGATATCATTTTCTCTCACTAGGAAAACATTAAATTGCTGCACAGGTGAATTCCGGAAATAAAAACAAAATTATGTCGGAAATGAAACCAAAAAATGTCGGAAATGAAATAAAAAAAATTTCGGAAATGCCATGCAGATTTACGGAAATGAAATGCAGTGGTTACTGATTATAACAAAAACTTGTACAATAATCTAACAGTATCTTAATTTCAATGGTACAAATTAATTATCAAGAGGTAGAAACCAAAATTATATCCCATTTTAATCTGCATGTATAAAAACTCTATCTAACCCAGATCTACTTTGTAGGCAGACTTCGTTTTTTTTTTTTAATTTTCCAGTGACTTTAAAGAGCTACAGAAATCCAAACCGAAATATGGAAGAAGAGCATCCAATCTCATCCGGTGTATTAGGACAACGATATTCCAGGCTGTTAAGTACTGCAAAAAGCTGAACGAAATCGGTAAGAAATCTGTTAAATATATAATTAAACCCACGATTTGTTTGAACATGATGAAGATCTTCTTTTCAGCTCTTTGGTTAAAATCAAATATTTTCAAGGGGTCAAATTTTTGTGGTTTGAGGAAAATATATTTGTTCATGGAGATTTGATTTTGTGATCGAAGAATTGTTCAGTAGTAAAAAAAAAAATTGCATTTCGTGGTGGACATAAATTCGTGGGTCTCTTCATACCTCGAAAACCATGAAAATTAAACCCCTACGAAAATTAGTGATTTCACAATAAACAAAAAGTGTAGATCTTTCAGTAAGCAGGGATGCATCTTCTAAAATTATGAATTTTATGGCCCCTGGGGTTTAGGTAGTTGAGGTGGGCTCTACTGATGTCAAATTTTCTTGAAAATCTTTCTTTACTTTTGGATTAAGCACTCCAGATAAACAAAGTGCAATTGTTATAATAGCAAGACTTCTTCTTCCAAATTTGTGAAATTTGTGGCCCGAAGGTCAGGGGGTCAGATAACTCCTACAAGTAAGAGCCTCGGTTAACGTACCTACGCTCCAGTCACAGCACCAAGTCAAAAGTATCTCGCCGTGAACCTCTAGCATGCTGGAGTAGGTGTCTGATGTTTTGACGGATTTTTGCATGCCAGTCTGATACATAATAATGTTATCCAACTATTTTTCATGACATATTTTATTTACGATTCTAAACTTTGCAATCTATCTATGATTTAAAATCTTTGCCACTAAGTCAGCATTCTGAATAAAAACTAATATGTGATTATTTGTATTGTTATGGGTCAGAATAACCCTAAATGCCAGCAAAGATCAATCACACAGTTTAAACTTAACAATAATTTATTTACAGTAATATACAAATCATTAAGTACAAACTTAGCAAAAATCTAAAAATACATACATCAGAGTGTCCGTTGCTGCACACAATGTCCCAGTGAAATTATATCCCAGTTGTAACTCAATGGTGCTCATACGACAAGAGTATATCTATGCATCGAATTGACAGGATATTTATACAGTAATATAAATCTAGAATATTCTAGAAGTTGTAAGTACATGATATTCCTGGAAAGTTCTGGACATGAATAAAGTTCAAGAATGTTCTAGAAAAAATGACCGAACATGTTGACCACTCTGGAATGTTCAAGAAACTTAATGTTACTAATAATAGACATGATGAAACAATACACACCTCACAACACCTCCCCCCTTAAAAAGTTTGAATGTCAATGAAAACTTATATTGTCAAAATGAAATATATGTACATTAATACAAAATCATATATGTTCACGATACTCTGGACAAGGCATCTGCAATAACATTGTCTTTGCCTTTGATATGCTTAATAGTTATGTTGTATTCTTGTAACAACAAACTCCATCTAGTCAGTCTTTGATTTTTGTTTGACAATTTATGCAAAAATGTCAGGGGGTTGTGATCCGTATATACAAGAATTGGATGCAAAGTAACATTCAGATAAACATCAAAATGCTGTAAGGCTAACAACAAAGCAAGGCATTCCTTTTCAATGGTGGAATACTTTTGTTGACACTTTGTAAGTTTCTTTGAAAAATAAGAAACAACTCTATCTACCTTATCACTATGTTCTTGAAACAAAGCTGCCCCGATTCCAACATCACTAGCATCAACAGTAAGCTTAAATTGCTTAGAAAAATCTGGAGTTGACAGAACTGGGTTGTTCATAAGGACAGATTTGATTTTATGAAAGGATTTTTCACAGTCCTTTGTCCATTCAAACTTAACCCTCTTCTGCAAAAGATTTGTAAGTGGACTAACTACTGAGGAAAAATTTGGACAAAATTTTCTGTAAAACCCAGCCATGCCCAAAAACCTCATTAACTCTTTCTTGTTTGTAGGAATCGGGAACTTTGCAATAGCTTCCACTTTAGCCATAATGGGTGTAACATAACCTTGACCTACTTTATGACCTAAATACTCTACATAAGCATGACAAAATTCGCTCTTCTCAAGGTTCACAGTTAAGTTTGCTTTAGCTAAAATGTCAAATAAAGCACGCATGATTCGGAGATGTTCGTCCCATGTGTCGCTGTATATGACGACGATCATCAATGTAGGCCTCGCATCCCTCAAGGTCTTGAAGAAGGGAGTGAATCATCCTTTGGAATGTAGCTGGTGCGTTTTTCATGCCAAAAGGCATTACTATTTTCAAGGGTAAAGTCCATCTGGTGTAGCAAAAGCAGATATTTCTTTTGCTCTTTCTGTTAATGGTACTTGCCAGTAGCCTTTCAAAAAATTCAAATTTAGTGGACAAATTTGGCGTTTCCAATGCGGTCAAAACAGTCATCGATTCTAGGTATTGGAAATGAATCAGTTTTGGTAACAGAATTCACCTTTCTATAATTATGTACATAATCGGTAGGTACCGTCCTGGGGTTTGGTACAAGAATACATGGTGAGCTCCAATTACTTTTACTAGGTTCAACAATGTCATTGTGCAACATGTTATAATAGCACTTCCCTTCTTCCAAATACTGCAATTTTATTGGATTCAGACGGTACGGATGTTGTTTGATAGGCAAGAGCGTCGCCAACTATAACATCATGACAAGCTGCATTAGTTTTCTTTGAACATCTAGCATGATTTGATGATACTCATTCATCAAGTTTTTAACTTGTTCTTTTTGGTGAATGTTCAAATGTCCAAGTTTGGCATCAAAATCAGCCATATTTTATTTAGTTTCTAAACTTTGCAGACTATCTATGATTAAAATCTTTGCCATTAATTTCTACATTCTGTATCACTTTCAATACAATTTTGAACAGTCTTAGCATTGGCTAAAGTGGAAACTGGTTTTACAGAATTTTTATCACACCTTTCAAAATACTCTTTTAACATGTTAATGTGACAAACCCGTTTCTCTTTACGTCGACCTGGTGTCTTAACTACATAGTTTACATCACTGATCTTGCTTTCAATTTCATAAGGGCCATAAAATCTGGCCTGTAAAGGATGACCAGGAATAGGTAAAAATACTATGAACCTTATCACCTGGCTTAAACACCCTATTTCTGGCATCTTTGTCATACCACATTTTCATTTTCATCTGAGAACTCTTCAAATTTTCTTGTGCTAATTTACAAGCATTGTAAAGTTTTTCTTTGAAATCAGACACATGTCTAAAAGATTAAGATCACTAGTCTCAGTCAGCCACTTTTCCTTCAACAATTTCAAAGGACCTCTAACTGTATGACCGCACCAATTCAAAAGGACTGAACCCAAGAGACTCCTGGACTGCTTCTTAAAAAATAGTACAAGATGAACCCCTTCATCCCAGTCTTTTTCATACTGGTAACAATAGGTCTTTAGCATTGTTTTTAGGGTTTGATGAAAACGTTCTAACGCTCCCTGGGACTCAGGATGATAAGCAGTTGATCGAAATTTGATACCAGAAATTTGCATGACTTGCTGGAAATTAATGAATTGTCGACATAAAATTTGAACCTTGATCCGACTGAATTGCCTTGGGTGCTCCTAAAAAGAAAAACTTGGTTAGGTGTTAACTATGCTCTTTATGCCTTTATATTCCTTCAAGGGTAATGTAATTAAAAACAAAGTGGATGTACACATAATGGTAAGTAAATACTGTGATTAAAACTAATTATTATATGTGTTCTACGAAAAAAAAATTATATTTCAATTTTTATATATTTGGAATGGGTTGAGCTATAGCCAAATATGGTATCTTCTGCTTTGGTTTACCTACCATCTTTCAAACATGGCATGACTTGCAAAACTAGAAACATCCTTTCTTAGCTTAGGCCAATAAAAATGAATCAAAATCCTATTTTTTAAATCTTATTGATACCTAAATGAAAAATATAGGTGTATCCTTAGCTAAAAAATGACATCTCGACGATAAGCAGCTGGGACCATTTTGGTGAACATATACTTTACACTTCATCTGTAACAAATGTTTATGCTTTGAGAGGATGCCATCTTTCATATAGAAGCATTCTCCAACTTTAGTAGCCTCTTCTGGTGGAAATGCATGTCAAATTGAGAGAAATTAATGAGTTTGTTGTTCAGAGAGTAAACGTTCTCGATCTGATGGAGCTGTAATCTTGCCTTGGCTAACTTGTGGAGTGCAACTCAAAGAAATAGCCTCATAGTTGCTTGTGTTAATTAAGTTCTTCTTCTCTGGCTTCTTGATATTGTGTGGTTCAACTTGTGAAATGTAATTAAAACAAATTGATGTTTTAGTGTCATTCAAATCAATATCAACAGAGGAATATGATTAAAAGGCTTGATTATGGTGTGTTCCATCTTATATATATTTGGCCAAATCGCTCTAGTAACAGCACAGGCTGGATAAATGTCATCATCTTCATCATCGCACATGATATTGGAAGTGATTTTCCACAAACTATAGGAGGTGTAATTTTCACCAATAAAACTTAAACAATGGAATGGCGCATGTTGCCGAGTTAACTTTCATCTAGATACACATGTTTTCAAAGATATCACTAGCCAAGTAAGAATTTGGGCTTCAAGATTAATGCGCTCAGGGACAACAAATACCCGTGGAGCTCAGTACATTTTATGATCTGCACACAAAAAGGCGTTCGATTTGCTTTATATTTTTTCTTAGGAAGTATATGCATCTTCCTAATGTTCATTCCCAACACAACAGAATCTGTAAAATCTGGACAGGTTTTATTTCGCTAGATTCCACATGAAACAAATCATGAACAATTTGTAAATAAATCAATAGAACTGGACTGTGAACCCATGGACACACAAGAGTGTCAGTACAAATCGAAACTAAGGATTGTCTATCATCTAATTATGCCGCACAAGCATGTGGTTGATTTTGTCAAAATCATTTTTATTTATGAATGTTTAAAGCATGTCACTGATAAAAATGACCCTTTTTGGCTAAAAAAACTACTCTTTTTTTGAAAATCTTTTCTTTTTTATTTATCCTTCAAACATATTGGACCGGTCTTCAACATTTTAGGATGGGACAGTGATAGTTTCAGTGAAAGACATGACAGCTTATGAGAGAACATATCTGTTGATCATTTAATTTCGAATTACTGCATCTGAGATTTTACAAAATTCTTTTTATTCAACAGAGCATAAGTATCAGACCTATGACTGCTGCCTCGACATATATTTTTAATCATTCTTATCTTCTAATGTGTTTCATATACATTGTAGGTAAACAAAAAGCAACCTGTTATTTTCTAACACAATATGAAACTACAAGTAACTAGAATTCATGTTTATTTTTATCACAATTTTTCATTATAGATGAGTAAACCAGTTATTGTCATGAGTTATACATATCATAGGTAAAATAACAAATGAAAACTTATCAAACTTTCTATAACCATCAGATACTTTTTAGCATATTATAATGAGGTACTAAGATATGCTTTTAATATTGCTGCTTATATAGAAGGTAAAGAGGTAAAATTTACCTCAGCTCTATCAAATAGTATAATAAAGAAAGGAAGTGGCTACGATTTTTATGAAATTTTAATGTCCGATGAGGAATTACATTCCCATTCCAAGGCAATTGAACACTCCATTATTTCAGTTTTTCATTAACATGTTCATAAACGTAAATATAAGTTTTGACAACTGACGGTGTGGTTGGTATTTCAATTTTAATTTCTCTATATTCAAAATTCATTTTATAAGCTCTCTTTGTACACATTTGTCTTTCTCTTTCTCGCTCTTCTCTTTCTCTTCAAAAAAAAAAAACACAAATTTCCTGTTCATATGACTTCTCGCTCTCAATTTTCACACAAATGCATAAAATAATAAAAAATTCTGACATATTAAAAGATTCTGATTTAAGTGTATAATCTAAAAGATGCAAATTTTCCAAAGATGTTTTCTTCAACTAGTTTGTTTCAACCTTTTTCCCGTGGGTATTTATTTCTTTTTTTCTCTTTATAATAACTTTGGTATTCTATTATGGCAAGATATAACCTCTAACAATTATGACCTAACGCGCTCTCTAACTGTTATAATTTTATTTCACGTATCAAAAACCTGAACATTTGGTGAACTACATAACACGGCGTTAGTCGTTTAATTTCTTTAAAATTTCATGTTTTTTTGAATAGTGCACAAAGTCAAATTTAACGGTATATGGAATACTTTAATTTTGACAATAAACTGCAAAAGTGCAGTTATTTGATTTTAGAAATTATGTTATGGGTCAGAATAACCCTAAATGCCAGCAAAGATCAATCACACAGTTTAAACTTAACAATAATTTATTTACAGTAATATACAAATCATTAAGTACAAACTTAGCAAAAATCTAAAAATACATTACATCAGAGTGTCCGTTGCTGCACACAATGTCCCAGTGAAATTATACCCCAGTTGGGGATTATACGCGATTTCAAGGATAATACTCAATGGTGCGATTTCGAGAGTATATCTCTCGACAGGATATTTATACAGTAATATAAATTTATGTTTGATTTTAGAAGCATTGTAAAATACAATAATATTCCTGCAGATGGATATTGTTATGGACATGACATAAAGTTCAAGAATTATATGATGTAAAAATGAGTCCATACACTGTTGACCACTCTGGAATGTTCAAGAAACTTAATGTTACTAATAAATAGTGTCATGATGAAACAATACACACCTCACAACAGTATCGCCATGAGAAATGAATGCAAATATGAGAAGGTCGCAAATTTTTTTGATATGTCTTGCTCAGAAATAAAGTTAACAATTTACATGTACAGTGGACCTTCAGATATCCGGACGCCAGATATTCGGATGCTTCAGTATCCGGATGATTTTTCATCGGAACGGAATTTTTTAATATTATGTTGTCTTGCTTAACTGGTGATTCAGGTATCTGGACGCTTCACATATCCGGAGAAATTGACTGGGAACCAAAGCGTCCAGATAAATGAGGCTCCACTGTACCAGTTTTTGGAGAAGTTATTTGTATTAGGTACATGTATTATGACATAACTTAAAATGTACAGTGTGGAATCAATGTTTTAACTTTTGATAATATGAGAAATCATTTTTTTTCCTTTACCATGTTTACAGCCAATGACATTGGGGACTTTTTTCTGAGTATGGTTGTTGATTTTTTCCTTTACCATGTTTACAGCCCATGACATTGGGGACTTTTTTCTGAGCATGGTTGTTGATTTTTCCTTAACCATGTTTACAGCACATGACATTGGGGACTTTTTTCTGAGCATGGTTGTTGATTTTTTCCTTTACCATGTTTACAGCCCATGACATTGGGGACGTTTATCTGAGCATGGTTGTTGTTTGGGAAAGGAACAGCTCCATCAAGACAGTTGGTAACAAAGCATTACTGAAAAAGGTAAAATCTCTATACTTACATTGAAAATGTTTTTTCCTTATTAATATATTTATGTTTAGATTGTAGATGTAGGTTTGCATACTGTTAAGATTAAAATTAGCTGCAATCTTAAAATTTTGGACCATAAAATTTTTAAAATGTTAAAATTTTGGGCCATACAATTTGAAAATGTTAAAATTTTGGTCCATCATTTATAATTTAAGTGCTAGAATTTCCAGATTTACACCAGTTTTATGCACCTGTATGGACAGATCAGGGCACATATTGTTTTTGTCCTGTCTGTTTGTCTGCCTGTTGTCAACTTTAACCTTCACCATAACTTTTGAATCATGAGAGATAGAGACTTTATATTTGGTATGCATACTCCAATAATTCAGTTCTTTCAAATGACACCAAGGTCAATGACCCTTTGACCTTAACTGTGACCTATTTGCTAAAAATAGCTTTTTCAAACTTTTTTGCTGCTGGGCGCATAGTGTTTCATGAACACATCTTGTTGGTTCTAAAATATTGGACATATTCCAATTTAAGACAGTTTTTATGCCCCGCCATGAATATGGTCGGGGCATATAGTGTTTGTCATGTCAGTCTTCAGTCCTTCTGTACGTCCTAATGTTACACTTGTATTTAGCTCAGTTCAAATATTGGTTTCAAAGAAACTATTCAAGATATTTTCATCAAACTTCATATGCTGATATATATTGATGAGAGCTATGCAACTGCATCAATATTTTTTGACCTTGACCTTTACTTTGACCTTGACCTCACTTTTCTTAAATTAGTGTTTGGCTCAGTTTTAAATATGATACCATTCAAGATGGTGTTATCAAACTTCACATGTTGATACAAACTTGCACGGATGATGCATCTAGGAATGAACACTACCAGACTTGCTTCGGATGCTGGATCTGACCTACATTTTCCAGATGAGTGACCACGTTAAAGTTTTTGGAGCAGGTCCATTCCTAAGGAACTAAAAGCCCTACTTGGACCAAACTTGTATGGATGATGCATCTAGAGATGGACACTACCAGACTTGCTTCGGATGCTTGATCTGACCTACATTTTCATTCCCAAGTAACTATAAGCCCTACTTGGACCAAACTTGCATGGATGATGCATCTAAAGATGAACACTACCAGACTTGTTTAGGATGCTGGATCTGACCTACATATTTATTCCCTAGTAACTATAAGCCCTACCTGAACCAAACTTGCATGGATGATGCATCTAGGGATGGACACTACCAGACTGGCTTCAGAAGCTGGATCTCACCTATATTTTCATTCCCAAGTAACAATATGCCCTGCCTTAACCAAACTTGCATGGATGATGCATCTAGGGATGGACACTACCAGACTTGCTTCGGATGCTGCATCTGACCTATATTTTTATTCCCAAGTAACTAAAAGCCCTGCCTTTACCAAACTTGTATGGATGATGCATCTAGGGATGGACACTACAAGACTTGCTTCGGATGCTGGATCTGACCTATATTTTCATTCCGTAGTAACTATAAGCCCTGCCTGAACCAAACTTGCATGGATGATGCATCTAGGGATGGACACTACCAGACTTGCTTCGGATGCTGCATCTGACCTGTATTTTTATTCCCAAGTAACTATAAGCCCTGCCTTAACCAAACTTGCATGGATGATGCATCTAGAGATGGACACTACCAGACTTGCTTCGGATGCTTGATCTGACCTACATTTTCATTCCCAAGTAACTATAAGCCCTACCTGAACCAAACTTGCATGGATGATGCATCTAGGGATGGACATTACCAGACTTGCTTCGGATGCTGGATCTCACCTATATTTTCATTCCCAAGTAACAATATGCCCTGCCTTAACCAAACTTGCATGGATGATGCATCTAGGGATGGACACTACCAGACTTGCTTCGGATGCTGCATCTGACCTATATTTTCATTCCCAAGTAACTAAAAGCCCTGCCTTTACCAAACTTGTATGGATGATGCATCTAGGGATGGACACTACAAGACTTGCTTCGGATGCTGGATCTGACCTATATTTTCATTCCCTAGTAACTATAAGCCCTACCTTTACCAAACTTGCTTGGATGATGCATCTAGGGATGGACACTACAAGACTTGCTTCAGATTCTGGATCTCACCTATATTTTCATTCCCAAGTAACAATATGCCCTGCCTTAACCAAACTTGCTTGGATGATGCATCTAGGGATGGACACTACCAGACTTGCTTCAGATTCTGGATCTCACCTATATTTTCATTCCCAAGTAACAATATGCCCTGCCTTAACCAAACTTGCTTGGATGATGCATCTAGGGATGGACACTACCAGACTTGCTTCGGATGCTGGATTTGACCTATATTTTTATTCCCAAGTAACTATAAGCCCTGCCTTAACCAAACTTGCATTGATGATGCATCTAGGGATGGACACTACCAGACTTGCTTCAGATGCTGCATCTGACCTACATTTTCATTCCCAAGTAACTTTAAGTCCTACCTGAACCAAACTTGCATGCATGATGCATCTATGGTGGACACTACCAGACTTGATTGGGATGCTGGATCTGACCTACATATTTACTCCCAAGTTACTAATAGCCCTACCTGAACCAAACTGATCAAATTTTATACACATGCAAATTTTCATGTTCCTTTACTAATATATCCTCGGCGGGGCATTCATGTCCTATGGACATATTTCTAGTTTTTTTCAAGTTTTATAGTCCTCTGATTATTCCAGTCAATATGTATACTTCCTCTATTTAAGACCATTAAATAGTGAAGAAATTTATGCAATTGAATTTTCTTGCACTAAAAACGTGTAGCAATATCAAAATTCTGATATACTGTGATGTAAACTTTAAAATTATCAATGTTTCTATATAATGGTAACCATCATTACATTTATTTAGATCGCAAAGGTCCTGAGTCCCCCTAGCTGTAACTATGACGATGTTTGTGACCCCACGTCTTCACATGCAGATGAAGGTTATTTGTCGCAAAAGCTTGTTTTACATTTTGTTTTGAATAAAAATCTATTTCACTTAAAGGGGCTGGGTGGTTGTGGCCATTTTCAGATGGTTTTGATCTTCTTTAGAAGAAGAGTTCCATGTAATACAATTGTATATATATAATGATCAAATTTTAAAACTAAAATTTTTGAATTTTTTCTCTGCCAAATAATAGTTGACGGCTTAAGATACCATATCTGAAAATTTAAGATATATCTGGTGGTTAATTTGTTGACCCCCCCCCCACCCCCCACCCCCAGCCTCCTTAATTTTAAACCAAACCAAATCAGTACTTTTTAACTTTTATTTGTTGTTAATAAGAATTTGTACTTAATTTTAGAGACAGTATTGGGAGAAAATGGTTTGTCAGCAACTGATAATACCAAACTTAAAACATCAGAACTGGAAACAGAAAACAATGAAAGCAATTTATCTAAAGAGACAAACAAGTGTGTTGAACTAAATTCAGGGAAAAAAGACAATGGAAATAAAGTGTCTAGAACAGTTACAAGTGGAAAAAGGAATTCTAGTGAGAAAAATGAAGAATCAGATCTAAGTCCACAAGTTCTTCTAAAAAGGGTAAGAATGACCTCACTTCTAAAGCCAGCCTCTTCTGTCCAAGTGAATGACACCAGTTCTCAAGGTACCCCAAGTAATCTGGTAGAGACTCTTTTAAAACCTGCTCTAGGTAAAGACATTGAATCTCTAAATCCCCAAAGTGAAATGGGAGAAACTCTTGAAGAACAAGCCCCTGCTCATCTGAATGACAGTGGTTCACAGGGTCCCCCAAGTCCAGAGGGAGAGAAACTTCTAGAACTATCTCCTGTCCAAGTGAAAGACACCAGTTCTGAGGGTTCCCAAAGTAAATGGGAAGAGAGGCTCCCAATACCAGCTCATGTCCCAGTGAAAGGTAACATTTCACCGGGCACTCCAAGTAAAGAGGACACACTTCCAAAACCAGCTTCTGTCCAAGTGAAAGGCAGCAGTTCTGAGGGAATCCAAAATAAACATGGAGAGACTCTGCCAAAACCAGCTAGAGTCCAAGTGAATAACAGTGGTTCTCAAAGTCCCTCATGTAAACAGGCAAACACATTGACTTGTGTAAAAGATGGCAAAATAATTTCTTTAGAAGAGCTGCAGAAGGAAGTAGAGTTAGCATTGAAGTCGCCGAATACTAATAATGCCCCAAAGTTTTATCTACAAAAAATACCCAGTGGTGATGAAAATTTCAACAAGGCAATAATCAATTCTTCAGGAGGAACAGAGAAAGTCACAAGTGTACAAACTCGAGCACTGCCTCAACCGACACAGCTTGTACCTATAAACACGCAGAGATTACCTCACAGGCAGCCGATGTTCCTAGTGGCCCCCACCCCTGTGACAGGCAGGAATAGTCCAAAGCTCTCAGCAGCCATTACTGGAGGTCAGTCTCAAGTTCGCCCTGTCAAAGTCTTTATCAACCACCAAATCATACCCTCATTTCACAAGATAGGAAGTCTGGCTGCGAAAACTCACACTATGAACTCGACTCAGATCAATAATTCTCCTGTGGCATCAACTTCTGCTCAGATGAACTCAACTCAGATCAGTAATGTGTCTGATTTAGCAGCAACTTCTGCTCAGAAAAACTCGACTCAGTTAAGTAATATTTCTGACTCGGTGACAACTACCACTCAGAAGTCTAGTGAACCAGAGCATGTACCAGATTCAGTGACAGAGAGCTGTTCGTCAGAAGCAGACGAGTTGAAGTTCTCGATTGTTGTAAAAGAAACAGACACAGGAGAGTACAAGATGTATAAAGTACCTATCTCTAACACAGACCAACAAACCCAGGAGGTCATTCTCCCAGAACTAGAGGGTGATGGAGGTGTCACTGTGAAATGTGAGCCAACAGAGGAATGGTCTGGTATTACACCTTATTCACAAAGTCAAAGTGGTGTGACCTCACCTCATTCACAAAGTCAAAGTGGAGTGACCTCACCTCATTCACAAAGTCAAAGTGGTGTGACTTCACCTCATTCACAAACTTGGACTGGTATCAACGCTTCTCATTCACAGAACCAGAGTGCTATCTCTCACACAGAATCCAGTGAAATGGGTGGAGACAATGTCATTGTGAAAACTGAACCAGTGGTACCAAGTGTATCTTCACATCATAGAAATACAAACATCAACAAGTATAAAAATCCTCAAAGAATAACAAGGTCTGTCACACGGGGGCAAACTCAGAAGGTAGTCGAGTGTCCGTACGAATACGCTTTACAACTGGATTCTGTTCCAAAGAGAAAAAAAGAATCCTTAATGACATTCTGGTACAGGTGTAAACAATGCTGTAAATCCTTCAAATATGCCAGCTCCCTGGAGGTAAGGACTGGTGTAATGGGGTTTCTGTTGTTGATTAATCAGAATCTTTCAGTTTGTCAATATAAAATTGTGAAATCCTGTATTGTTCATTGATCACTACTATTTCTGGGTTTTGCTATCATTTATTGTAAACAAATTTACGTCACCATGAATGATAATTTAACTGATGTATAAAAACACTGAAGTTGCTGTATGTATGAGTTTAATACCTACAATCTAATTGAATAGTAGTTATGTGTGTGTTTTCATTAGCCATGTCTTTCTATATACTATGTTCACAGGTTCATAAGCGAATGCATGACCACCGGGAAGTTGAAAAGACAAAAAAGAATCGGTGTTACATCTGTAAACACAGGGACAAGTACACATGGGAAGTACACACGACAAATCTAACATCAAGGCACAATGTGCTGTCTGAAAACACATTCCAGTAAGTACACACGCAAGTCTGAAAACACATTCAAGTAAGTACACACTGACAAGTCTGAAAACACACTCAAGTAAGCACACAAAGTCTGAAAACACATTCAGTAAGTACACAGGGACAAGTCGGATAAGTCTGAAAACACATTCCAGTAAGTACACACCAAGTCTGAAAACACACTCAAGTAAGTACTCTGAAAACACATTCAAAGTACACAGGGACAAGTCTGAAAACACATTCAAGTAAGTACACAGGGACAAGTCTGAAAACACATTCCAGTAAGTACACACGGACAAGTCTAAAAACACAAGTAAGTACAAGTAAAACACATTCAAGTACACACGGACACATTCAAGTAAGTACACATGAAAACACATTCAAGTAAGTACACACGGACAAGTCTGAAAACACATTCATAAGTACATACTGACAAGTCTAAAAACACATTCAAGTACACACGGACAAGTCTGAAAACACATTCAAGTAAGTACACAGGACAAGTCTGAAAACACATTAAGTAAGTACACAGGGACAAGTCTGAAAACACATTCAAGGAAATCTGAAAACACATTACAGTAAAACACATTCAAGTACACACATTCAAGTAAGTCTGAAAACACATACAAGTAAGTACACAGGGACAAGTCTGAAAACACATTCAAGTAAGTAACAGGGACAAGTCTGAAAACACATACAAGTAATTACACACTGACAAGTCTGACACATTCCAGTAAGTACACACGGACAAAAACACATTTAAGTAAGTACACACAGACAAGTCAGAAAACATTTAAGTAAGTACACACAACAAGTCTGAAAACACTTTCCAGTAAGTACACATGGACAAGTCTGAAAACACATTCAAGTAAGTACACACAGACAAGTCAGAAAACACATTCCAGTAAGTACATACACAAGTCTAAAAACACATTCAAGTAAGTACACAGGACAAGTCTGAAAACACATTCAAGTAAGTACACAGGACAACTGAAAACACATCCGAGTAATACACAGGAAAAGTCTGAAAACACATTCCAGTAAGTAAAACACATACAAGTAAGTACACAGGGACAAGTCTGAAAACACACTCAAGTGAGTACACACTAAACACAACAAAACACATACAAGTAAAACAGGGACAAGTCTGAAAACATTCAAGTAAGTACACACACACACTGACAAGTCTGAAAACACATTCCAGTAAGTACACACGGACAAGTCTAAAAACACAATCAAGTAAGTACACACGGACAAGTCACACATTCAAGTAAATACACATGAAAACACATTCCAGTAAGTACACACGTAAGTACACACTGACAAGTCTGAAAACACACTCAAGTAAGACACACGGACAAGTCTGAAAACACATTCAAGTAAGTACACACGGACAAGTCTGAAAACACATTCAACTAAGTACACACGACAAGTTGAAAACACATTCAGTAAGTTCACAGGGACAAGTCTGAAAACACATTCAAGTAAGTAACAGGGACAAGTCTGAAAACACATTCAAGTAAGTACACAGGGACAAGTCTGAAAACACATTTAAGTAAGTACACATGGACAAGTCTGAAAACACATTAAAGTAAGTACACACAGACAAGTCAGAAAACACATTCCAGTAAGTACATACTGACAAGTCTAAAAACAAATTCAAGTAAGTACACACGGACAAGTCTGAAAACACATTCAAGTAAGTACAGACAGACAAGTCTGAAAACACATTAAGTAAGTACACAGGGACAAGAAAACACATTCAAGGAAATCTGAAAACACATTACAGTTAGTCTGAAAACACATTCAAGTAGGTCTGAAAACACATTCAAGTAAGTCTGAAAACACATACAAGTAAGTACACAGGGACAAGTCTGAAAACACATTCAAGTAAGTACACAGGGACAAGTCTGAAAACACATAAAAATTACACACTGACAAGTCTGAAAACACCTTTAAGTAAGTACACAGGGACAAGTCTGAAAACACATTTAAGTAAGTACACACGGACAAGTCAGAAAACACATTCAAGTAAGTACACACTACAAGTCTGAAAACACTTTCCAGTAAGTACACATGGACAAGTCTGAAAACACATTCAAGTAAGTACACACAGACAAGTCAGAAAACACATTCCAGTAAGTACATACTGACAAGTCTAAAAACACATTCAAGTAAGTACACAGGACAAGTCTGAAAACACATTCAAGTACACAGGACAAGACTGAAAACACATCCGAGTAATACACAGGGAAAAGTCTGAAAACACATTCAAGTAAATCTGAAAACACATTACAGTAAGTCTGAAAACACATACAAGTAAGTACACAGGGACAAGTCTGAAAACACACTCAAGTGAGTACACACTAACAAGTCAGAAAATACATTCAAGTAAGTACACACTGACAAGTCTGAAAACACATACAAGTAAGTAAACACTGACATTTCTGAAAATGCATTCAAGTAATTACATGTAATGTGATGGGAAAAAGTTCCTTTTAACACATGATGAAAACACCCCGCAATGTGGTAGATTGATTCCCAAGAAGTTGATGTTTCTTTTTCACATTGAATTTAATATTCAAAATCTGACAGGTGTTTTATATAAATTTAAAATTAAATCTTTATTTTAACTACAGGTGTTTTATATGATTATTTAAATTACAGGTGGTTCATACGATTCTTTATTGTTATACAGGTGTTTTAAATGTGATGAGAGCTTTTTCCACCAGGATAATTACCAACATGAGGATGCATGCAAACAAGTATGAGGAGCAGCAGGGGCATGTGAGGGTTTCATGAAGGTACTGCAGTAAGGTTCATTATCTGTCTGTTCATGCAAACTGTAAACCAACTTTATTCCAGAGCAAGAAATATCTCTAAGCTTTGCAGACTTCATTCATTCCTTATGTAGAATGTTGCCACATAAGTACTGACTTGTAGTCGCATATGGATTCCAAACTAAAATATTGCAAATATTAAAGAGAAGTCATGAATAATACATTCTAATGCAATTGTTCTGTAAAACACTTTTTGATTGGCTAATGACTGATGTTTGAAGCAGTAAAACGAGCATTAACGAGCGTGAAAGCTTTTTCATTGTGACGTCATAATAGGGCGACGCAAAAACACAATGCTCCGTGACGTATTTCTTGTAACAAAATTCATCAAAATAAGACGTGAACAACCAACAAAATGCATGGATTGCATTAGAATGGGAATAACTGATCTTTTAATTTGTTATTTGCGACCGTTAATGCTGATTTAACGGTCGCAATACGCGTCGCCGGTAAACACATTCAAGTTGCGACCGTTAAATCAGCATTAATGGTCGCAAATACCAAATTAGAAGATAGTTATCCCCAAGTCAAACTTTGTTATCTCACAACCTGATGAGACTGAGTAAAAACTTCGAGATATCCGAGGATTTGAGATATCAAGGGTAAAATACTTAAAGAATAAGTGGTTGGGACTTCCAAATCACTTTGACATATTCATGGAGTCGGAGATGCTGAAGTTCAACTGTAGTTCAGTTTACAATATAAATTATGTTATAATACTAACAATTTTCCATATAAAATGTAATACATTTATATAAATTAAATGAAAAAACAGTAAAGCATGCGTACAGCATGCTTATAACATAAAGGACAATATTTTTGGAAAAGTAATTCATCTATATCAATTCTGTTTATAATACAGTAAAACTCGTTTAGTACGAACAAGGATATAGCGAATTCACGGATATAGTGAAGTTTTTCTGGGTCCCCGACTAAATTCTTAACAAATCTTTGTAAATTTTACGGTTATAACGAACTCTGATATAACGAATTTACGGATATAGCGAACTGATTTTGAGTCCCGCTGAGGTAAAATATAATGAAATTTACATCTTCTATAACGAACTTTTAAGGATCTCAAAATTTGATAAATTGAACTGACTTTATTTTATTTTAGAATGTATATAAAAATTCAATTCGAAACAAAATATTGGTTATCGAAGGTCTTTTTTACCCCTAATATTTACTTCCCTAACATATTTGGTAGTAATATTTGAAGGAAAACTTGCATATAGAGAATTCGCTATATAGCGAATTAAATTCAGTAAGTACACACGGACTTAGCTATAACCGAGTTTTACTGTATATATTTTTAAACAATCATGAATGAAAATCACAAGGTATATATATATATATGCTATGATCATAATTAAGTTTTGTGGTTTCAGGACAACAAAAAGAAAAGAATGAATCAGTCAACCCAGCATCAACTTCAAATCAGCCAGTAATTCCTACAGACCAGGGAGCTATGGAGGGGGAAACTCTATACAAGAGAAACAGGCAAAAGAGGAGGATAATAGTAGACGATTGTGAGAGAGGGTTGATCCCTACAGAGACAATGAAGCGACAATTCAGGGACACCTCAGACATCACAGGTCCTATGGAATAACTCCCCCAACCAAAAAACTCATGCATCTGAAGGAAAGTCGGGACTCTGAGAGGCTGTTATCTAAACCTGGAAGATCTGGTTTATCCCCGACTGCTTCTAAGGTATGAAAATCTTTGTGTAAAATGGTTTTATTGTTCAGCAGAAAGATAATATTGAGTTTGTTGTTTTGTAAATGTTGTACATGTCAGCCGAGAGTTGACTTGAGATTGTAATTTTGTGTTATACAGTATAATCTTGTCCTTTACTGTGTGTGCCCCTCACTCGGTCTGTCACAACAGATTTTGTAACATACTTTACAGCTACATTTATTTCCAAGTTAATTTCATGCAAATTTCTAGGAATGAATCTCGGAACATAGTAAGTAACTCCTATTCTCATGTATTTTATTACAGTCATTTTCTCGGAATCTTGTCACACCGACAATTGACCAAGGAGAAGCACCAGTCCCTGATAATTTGAATCTTGAAGACTTTGATTCAACCTTGGAGGAACAAGGTATGTGTCCATTATATTCTTTTTAAATGTAATAGGACCCAAGAAAGTCTGTTGCTAGGTCAGAAATCAAACTCAGGTTCCATGTAATAACAGGACACAAGAAAGTCTGTGGCTAGATCAGAAATCAAACCCAGGGCCCAAGTAATACTAGTGGGGTGCTCTACAGACGGAGCTACCTTGGTCTATACTGTATGTGTACTTTAAAAAGCGGGCTTCATATTTTAGTGGCTTTGACGCAGACAACAAAGTACTAATTCATGAAAGAAAGGATATAGAGAGAAAACGGTTGAAAACCGCTAAGAAATCATTTACGTTTACAATACACTGAACAAACCTGCGCTAATTTATGATTACGCCAACAACTCCATACCAAGTGATTGCTCTAAATTTGAAAACACCAAATTATTTTCACATACAGTATTTACCATAATCCTTATATTAAAAGATTTATATTCTGATTAGCAACAAAGTCAAAACCATAGGTCATTGTCGATCACTTGTAGAGAAAACAAAGTGTTCTGTTGTTCATTATTCCAATAACAGAGAGATCTTTTACAGGTACATGGCTGGTGGAGACTAGAATCAAAGAAGAACCTTTAGATGATCAGCCAGAGTTCACCCAGTCCTCCAGCTCACTCATACAGACCTCTACAGAAATACAGAAAAAACAGGGAACTGTGATGAACCTACAGACCTCTACAGATCTACCACAGGGAGCAAGTGATAAATATACAGACAGATCAAATCAAGACGGAACCCTCATCTAGTGATCCCCCTTAATCCTTAATCAAATACGATCTCTATTAACACTACTGCAGATTAGACCCTAAGTTAACAGATCTACCGAGGAAACGTGATGAACATACTGATGGATCAAAACAAGACGGAGCCCTCATCTAGTGTCCCCCCTTAATAACACTGCCTGTGTAAGTCATTAGCTAATGAACCCTCAGTTGTTCCCTCCCTCTCAATCACAACAATGCAAGTTTTGGGGAAAATTGATAGCTGTGGAAAATGAAAAAAGAAAAGCCTCATCAAGAACTTGGGAGAGGATATAATACAGTGATTATTACATGTTATAAAGTATGATCATGTATGAATATTTGAAAAAAGAGTCAAAGAAAATTCCCATTGGCCAGAATGGACATATATTTGTTTATTTACTTGTGTGTTTTTGGTATGTTATAAATATTGATCACTCAGCCTGATTGCTATAAATAACTGGTAGCTGAAGCTTGTAGCTTAGCAGCTTAGATTAGCTAAAGAGCTTAAGAATTTTATATTTTGGAAAGTTCACTGAAACAGATTTTTCAGTTTTGTTTTCACACATGAAACAACAGGTTAAATGATTTGTAAAAATCTTCAGAATTAAAATTAAAAGTTTATTGATCAAACACAATGTTTTATTTTTATATGTTAAGTATTTATTCAAGGAATAACTGTCTAATTTTTTTATTTCATGATGTGATCAATTGAATTGCTTGCATTTATGCACAAAATTATCACTTAATCTAATCGATTGATCGTCATGAAATAAAACCAGAAGTCTCTATTGAGACTGAAGCTCTACTGGTTTGTACTTATAGCAAAGGAAGAGAAAAGTACTTAAGCAGTTGGGAATCGAAACTCTATGACAGCAATAAATAGAATAATGATCCTTGGTTAAGCCTCTTTATGTTCTTATTGTATTCTACTTGCATGCCACATTATTTATTATAATCAGACTAAAACTGTATTTAGAGTAGCATTTTGAGAGTATTTAACGGAAATTTCTATTTTAGTAACCAATGCAATAATATTCAATGAAGTCAAAAAACCATAAACAGAATTGTGTATCTTAGTATAGTCTACTTGTGAGCCAAGTTATAATGAAATCAGACCAAAACTGTAGGAGGAATAGCATTTGAAAGAATTTCACAGAAATTTCTATTTTTAGTAACCACGGCAACACTGTCACTGTTCATCAAAATCAAAAAGCAATATACAGAATTATGTTCCTAAGTGTAATCTACTTGTATACCAAGTTATATTGAAATCAGACCAAAACTGTAGGAGGAGTAGCATTTTGAAAGAATTTAACAGAAATTTCAATTTTTAGTAACCACGGCAACACCGTTCATCCAAATCAAAAATTGATACACGGAATTATGTATCTTAGTGTAGTCTACTTGTGTGCCAAGTTATATTGAAATCAGACCAAAACTGTAGGAGGAGTAGCATTTTGAAAAAAATTCACAGAAATTTCTACTTTTAGTAACCAAACACCGTTCATCCAAATCAAAAACCGATACACAGAATTATTATCTACTTGTGTGCCAGGTTACATTGAAATCAGACTGAAACTGTAGGAGGAGTAGCATTTGAAAGAATATTTCACAGAAATTTCTTAAATTATAACCAAGGAAACACCGTTCATCGAAATTACACAAAATTATGTATCACAGTGTAATCAATCATTCGCTAGCCAAGGGTTTCCGATCCAAACCCTACTCTACAACTTGTAGAGTAGGTATATAGGAAACCCTTGGCTAGCGAAGATGTGTAGTCTACTTGTGTGCCAAGTTATATCGAAATCATACCAAAACTGGAGGAGGAATAACTTTTTGAAAAATTGTTTACAGACATGACAGACAGCTATAGACGGACGCCGGAACGCATTACTATCGCATAAGCTCTATGGTCTCTGAAAAATCAGTAGAGCTAAAAAATAGCAAAAAGTTATTCCTTAAAATAGATAACAATTCAATGTCTTGTAGGTGAATATGGAATTTATTTCATAAGTGGGACAGGATTTTTTGATAGGGCTTTCATCCTTCACATATCATTTGCGTCGGAAGCAAATTGAAAGTGGGGGGCTAAGAGTTAAAAAAAAATTATACCTTAAAAAAAAACAAAAAAAAACTGACAAGCAAAAAAAGAAAAAGGGGTGGGGGGGGGGGGGTTGGAATGTCCATTTCCCAAACACGAAAATCCTACATCGTGCGGGGTGGGGGGTTAGGTTCGAACTTCAGTACCAATTTTTTTTTTAAAATACCACCACTTTCCCTATTTCTAGGTGACCTATTGCTATCCGTTTTCGTCCGTCATCGTCCGTCGTTCGTAAACTTTTGAAGTTTTAACTTCTTCTCAACCACTGAACCAATTTCAATTAAATTTGGTATACAGCATCTATGGGTGAAGGGGAACAACATTTGTGAATTTCGTGGTCCTGTCCCCCTGTGGGGCCAAAACCACTAAAATTAATGCAATTTTTAAAAATCTTCTTCTTTACTCCTGGACATCAAGCAGTCAAACTGTTGATATGATTGTAATCAGCATTGAGTCCTCTACCAAAATTGTGAAATTCATGGCCCCTAGGTTATGTGTGTGTATTTCTTTTTTCTAGTAGTATGCTAGTCTGTTATGTTTGATTTGTGAATCATGACATTCTGTGATAGTTTTACCTGAATAAAATGAAATGAAATGAAAAAGGGGTTCTGGTGTTAGGGTGGGGCTATATAGATCATATAGTAAAAGTGCATTATTTCTCTGAAAATCTTCTCTGCTCCTGGGTATTAAATTAACTAACTAAGAACATATATAGTTATGATAACCAAGTGTGCTTCTTCAAAAATTGTGAATTTCATGGCCCCTGCGTCAGGGGTTCTGGTGTTAGGGCGGGGCTATATAGATCATATAGTACATGTGCATTATTTCTTTTAAAATCTTCTTCTTTGCACGTGGGTATTAAATAAACCAACTAAGAACATAGTTATGATGACCAAGAGTGCCTCTCAATAATTGTGAATTTCATGGCTCCAGGGTCAGGGGTTCTGGTGTTAGGGCGGGGCTCTATTGATTGTATATTTAAAAAACATTAATTCTTCAAATATCTTCTTCCTACTCCTCGATATTAAACAAGCTAACTAAGTACATAGTTATGATTAACAAGAGTGCATCCTCCAAAATTGTGTATTTTATGGCCCCAGGGTCAGGGGTTCTGGTGTTACTGGGCGGGGCTCCATTGATTATATAGTGAAAATGATTTTATTCTTTCTCTGCGCCTGGATATTAGATCAAAAAAGTACATAGTTATGATAAAATAGAGTGCCTCTTTCAAAATTGTGATTTTATGGCCCCAGGATTAGAGGTTCAGGTGTTAGGGCGGAGCTCTATTGATTATATAGTGAAAATGCATTTATTCTTTGAAAATCTTCTTCTCTGCTTCTGGGTATTAAATAAACTAAGAACATATAAATATGATGAGCAAGGGTGCTTTATCCAGATTTGTGAATTTCATGGCCCTTGTGTCAGGGGTTTTGCCATTTGGTGTAAAAAGGGGGGGGGGTATAGTCTGAAAATAAATTAATGCTTTGAAATCTGCTTTTTGTTATCAATCAACCATTTATGATAAAATAGAATTTACGATAAAATTTCCAAAATTTTGAAATAAGTGGCCCCAGGGTCAGTTGTTCCTTTGGGGTGAACAGGTGGCAGGGAAACAGGGGGTGGGGGGGCCTGGCCCCCCAAAGTTTTACCTCAACATTACCTTTACTATAGAAAATGTTCATTGAAAGGAAAGTTGGCCATCCCAGTTTTTGACCATAGTACTATAGTGATGTCATCAGAATTTATATGGGAAAAATTGGAATTGAAAGTAACTTGGCTTTAAAACAGTTGGCCACTACCCCCCCCCCCCCTCCCCCACGAAATAGGAATTTAGTTTGGGCAACTTTAATTTTCCTTTTTTTTTTTTTGCTTGTCAACTTTTTCAGGCAAGTAAAAAAAATTTCTCAGGTTGCCCCCCCCCCCACTTTCAAAAACGATGCTACGTGCCTGGGTGGTACCGAGGCTTTCATATTTCACAACTGTATTTTTGTGAGAAGATTACTTTGGGTACCATTAGGAAAGTTTTATTTAGCCATTAAATATGAGCTAGGAACAGTCCCTATTTGTTGCAAAGCTATCATCTCAATGTTTAAATACTATAAGAGACTAAAAAATGTTAAGAATAAAAATAGCACTGAAATCAAATTCTTATTGCTGCTTCCTTAGAAGATGACAACTTATATAGTAATGGTGTAAAGGATAATTGGCAAAGTCAGATTGAAAAATTAAAAAAGAAACTTAATCTTCCATCATTAGATATAACTGATAACACATTCAGCACCTGCTTGAAGAATTTTTACATAAAAAATGTTAATTTGCAACTCCAGAACATTGAATTCTTTCCAAATGTGGTAAATTATTATTTTTCAGTCAAATTAGAAAGAATTATGAATTACAAGACTACTTAAAATATCCAATAAATAAAGCTATACGTTCTAAATTAACAAAACTGAGAATTTCTGCACATCCCTTGGAAATTGAAGTAGGCAGATATTCAAAGCCTTGTATCCCAAAAGAATCGCGTTTTTGTCACTATTGTAAAACTATTGTAGAAAGTGAAATACATTTCATATATGACTGTCCCTTATATATAGATTTGCGAAAAAAGTACTGTTCTTTGAACATCTGTAATTTAAACGATAACATATTGAAAGAAAATCATTGTAAAGTATTATGTAATCCTGACAATGCAGTTCATTCTAGAAGGCTGTGTGAATTTTTATATGAATGTTTTGAATTGCGTTCCAAAAATAAAGCACAATTATAATATATATGTTTAATGCATATATTAGCTTTCACTGTCCATATTATACTGCTTGCATAATGATTATGTTTAATCTTCAAGTTGTATACTCTGCATAGTTGACTTCACTGATCCATACACTTGCATGTATGTATTTTATTACTTGTCTTTTATATGTAACATGGTTGTATGCCAACATGTTTGGTGAATCAATAAAGAAATTGAAATTTTGCCATAAGGGAGCATATGTTAGGTACCATTCTTATAACTTTTGATTGAGAGAGATATGGCTTTCATATTTTTTGACATTTGCATTACCCAAAATATTTCTGAGCATGCTATGTATGCTATGAATTCTGAACCCTTGACATTCAGATTAACCTTATTTTATCAAAATAAAACTTGGTGATAATTTCTATATGACATATGTTATGGCGTTTATATTTGACACAATATGTCATAAAAAATTCAGATATTTGATAAAACTCTCTCAAATCAACTTATATTAGGCAAGATTTTTTCCCTTTATTTTGGGCTTACAAACCCGTCGCCACAAGTTTTTGAATTTTCAGGAAAAGGATTTTTTTCCCTCCCCATTTTGAATTTCAGTCGGGATCGAGATTTCAACTTTACAAACTCGTACTTCCGGTTTAAAATTAACATGGCGGGTAAATAAAGGTAGATCTGCAAATTGAAATTTCATAGCTGATATCAGGCTCATAGCTTGGTTTAGTAAAATATATCGAAAGCCTAGGATAGGAGTGCCAAAACGTGCCACCCGTTCAGAGGTGAGAGGACAAATAAAATGCGACTTTGTTGCACAATGACATACATGTCACTGGCGTCGGAAGCAAATTGAAAGGAGGGGGCTAATTTTAATAAAAAAAATTTTTTACCTTCAAAAAAAACCTTACAAGCAAAAAAAAAAAAAAAAAAAAAAGTTGGAAATGTCCATTTCCCCAAAGGCGAAAATCACCTACGATACAAGGTTCAATGTCTAAACTAGGTATACATTTGGAAAAAAAGTGGGGGGGGGGGCTAAGTGGCCCCCCCCCCCCTAGGGCTTTCCCCCGGTTCCGACGCCTATGCATGTTCAGGTCTATTCTCTTTAGAGAAGTGGACAGGCTTTCGCCTAGGTGAAAGCCTGTCGGACACACTTCTCTAAAGATTAAATAGTTCAGGTCCAGTACAATCACTAGATTTAGCTACGTAGCTTCATTTACCTACATAGCTTTATTTACCAACCTGAGGTAGCTTGATTTAGCTACCAAATCAATTTATTTCTACCGGTATATAAAAAAGCATTTTTCTCAGAGTGTGCAGAAAATATCATTTTGATGCAGTGATCATTTTCAACTTTGAACTCATATGAAAACAACTCATAAAAAATTCCCTCTTGAAAAAATGTCTATTTTCTGCGCAATTGCAATCAAAGTTTTGAAAGTTTTGGGGCTATGTATGACAGTTAGAACAGTTACTACTTGAATGAAATGACAAAGAAGTCCAGTTCCGGTTAACACGATAATAGGTCGGTAATTATTCAGCACAATGTGAAGTAATCATACTCAGTCATGCCTCACCGCCCTCACCGCATGGAAAGATAACCAAACAATGGAATTACTTGTTTTACTCTAAATTGACCAAACGCAGCAATGTTTAAGCTTGCTCTGCTTTGGATTGTTTTTTAAGCGTCCCAAGTATAAATATCAATATTCACTTAACTGCGATTTTTTTGTCTCTTTTTCATAAGAAGAAAATTTTTGAAAAGTAACCTTGAAATAGCTAAATAAAGCAACCAGAGGTAGGTAAATAAAGCTACGTAGGTAATTCTACCTGCGTAGCTAAATCTAGTGATTGTACTGGACCTGATGTTGGTGAGATAATCCGTATTAAAAAGTATCTGCTTTTAAATAATTTCCTCCCAGAGGTTAAAAACTGCCCATGGTAGCTATTGCCAGAGACATTGTTTATGTACATGTATTTGGTTTAGCTAATAGTTCAAGAAACATTCTCTTAGAAAATGATCACTTAAAGCCTTGTGCATCATGGCATTATTGCATCAGATGTAATAATTATGAATAAAACTGTGAGTGTGAGAGAAGTGAAGCCCATTTGAGGTTGAAATAAACAATAGCCTGAAGGAATGAAATACTAATTATTTCAATACGAAAACAAGTATATACAAAATTAATATAAACAGACATGTAGCATTGTTTTTGAAGTGGCAGCCAGAATAATTATCTTGCACTTAACTGATTTTTTTAACACCTTCTGTATACTCTCGGGGCCTTATGTGCCAGCGGGCACGAAGAGGACAGGTGAGGTGAGGTCTGTATACTCCCTGTTAGTTAGAATAATCTAACTGTGTCTCAGTACAAGCCCTCACCACATCTATTGTTAAACCGGGCAATAGAACGTTCTATCTAACTCCCTGTCTGTTATAATTGATAAGAATATTTACTTATGGTCCCAAGTATATTTTAAGAACAATTTGTAGACAATCACTTGAAATACATTTAAAAAAAATATATATATATATATATAAATTGAAAGCGTTCAAAAATTTGATTTTTTTTCTTTATAAAATTTGTAATTTGACCAATATCTAAAAATTTATATAACTATCCCCAACTGGGAGATGATGAAATAAACAAGTTAAGGTTCTACCTCCCTTTTTTTATAGGCACATAGCTAAAGAGGGGCCTGTTTTTTCTCAACATTACTTTTACATTTCCATTGAAAGGCTGGTTTGCCCCTCCCCCCTCCCCCCCCCCCCCACACACACACACACACTTTATACTGCAGGAAATTAATGTCGAGAAAATGTAGTAAGAAATGCCAAAAAAAAAAAAATGGTTCCCTCAAATTAAGTAGGTGTATATTTTTTTATTAAAAGAAAAATAAGTAACGTCAGGTGCCTGTGCTATAACCATGAATTATTGTACCTATATCATGTATATCTTGTTCATGTACCTCTCATTTTGTATATCTGTTTTTAGGAAATAAATGACGCAGCATCAACTTCAAATCAACCAGCAGGGAACTCTGGAGGGGGAATCTTGATAATGAGTGAAAAGAGGGTAAAGAAGAGGATAATAGTAGACGATTGTGAGAAAGGATTGATCCCTATAGAGACAATGAAACTACAGTTCAGGGACACGTCAGATATCACAGCTCCTATGGAATACGCTCCCCCGACCAAAAAACTCATGCATCTGAAGGAAAATAGGGATTTGGAAAAGTTGTTTTCTAGTCCAGGAAGGTCTGGTTTATCCCGGACTGCTTCTAAGGTATGAAAATCTTTATGTGTAAAATGATTTTATTGTTCAGCAGAGAGTTAATATTGAGTTTGTTGTTTTGTAAAAGAGTTAGTTACAAAACTACTTTTTATTCCCCTCACTGAGTCTGTGACAATGGATTCAGTCTGTAACTTACTTCTGTCTTCAGGACTACATTTATTTCTATGTATATATGAAGCAAATACATTTAAGCAATTTTTTGCCAATTTCTAGGGATGGATCTCAGAATGTTGTTCTAAGTAGCTAATATTTTCATATATTTAATTGCAGTCATTTTCTCGGAATCTCATAACAAAGGCAGTGGAGGAAGGAGTGGAGCCTGACCCCAATAATTTAGATCAGGAAGTCTTCAATTCCAACTTGGAGGAACAAGGTACTGGTCCACTGCTTCTTAGATTGTAATTGCCTTTAAAGACACAACACTACTGTTCTTATTGCCTCTTGCAAAATTTTTACCTGCAAGTCTTTGGGTCTAAATCAATGACATGGAAAGGCTGTCGCTCTTTTCACACTCACTATAAATTCAACACAAAAAAATTCTTATTCTCTAACAAGTATCTTCTGAATTTCAGTCACCCCTATTTGAATGTGATGAAATGTGAATTATTATTTACTCACAATACCTTTTTTTTTGGTTGAATTGCATGAGTTAGTACTCTCAAAAGTTTCAATTTTGCCCCCGAATCAAAATACCCTGGGGATATATTGTTTTTGTCCTGTCTGTCTGTTTGTCTTCCTGTTTGTCTGTTGTAAACTTATACCTTGCCTATAACTATTGGGCTGTCAAGGGTAAGGCTTTAATATTAATGTCCCCCTTCAAAGAAGGGGGGGGCATATTGCTTTGCTGCTGTCTGTCTGTTGGTCGGTCGGTCAGTTGACTTAGTCATTTTTTCACAACCGTTCCACATACTGAAATGAAATTTAGAATATACATATATATATATTGCTACATTCCACTCCAGAATTGTATTAAGTACCAGCAGGGGCCTAGACCTTCACAGATTCATCTTGTTGACACGCGACTGACAGCATTAAAGTTCAAAAAAGCTATTTTTAGCATGTAGGTCACAGTCAAGGTCACAAGGTCATTGATCTTGGTTTCATAAAGAACTTGATTAGTGGGGTATGCATACCAATTATCTCTTATGATTCAAAAGTTATGGTGAAAGATTGAAAAAGCTATTTTTTAGCATATATGTCACAGTCAAGGTCACAACGTCATTGATCTGCATAACATTTGAAAGAGCTTAAGTTGTGGATTATGCATACCAAATATGAAGTCTCTATCTCATGGTTCAGAAGTTATGGCGTAGGTTAAAGTTTACAACAAACAGATAGGACAAAAACAATAGAAGACCCAATCTGTCTATCTGGGCGCATAAAAACCCTGCATGATTACTGCTCATTTTCTTCATATTCATGTACTAAATATCTATGTTGCAAAAAAATTGGCAATTGGTGGTATAATAAAATCTATAGGAAACAGCTGATCTTAAATGAAAAGAAGCAATGAAAGACTTCAAAGTATAATGCACTGTAGTTTATTTTTCTACTACATGTATTAAGATGATCCTTTACAGGTACTTTCCTGGTGGAGGTTAGAATCAAAGAAGAATGTTTAGATGATCAGCTAGAGTTCCCCAGTGTGACGGATTCCCAGTCCTCTAGCTCCCCCATACAGAACTCAACAGGTATACAGAATGAGCAGGGGACTAACATACAGACCTGTACAGAACTACTGAATGAACATGGGGCTAACATACAGACCTGTTCAGATAAACAGGGGGAGCAGGGGACTAATATACAGACCATGACAGATCTACATGGGACTATGATGAACCTACAGACTGATCAAATCCAGGCAGAAGCTGTATTATGTGAATTGTCAACTAGTGTCCCACCTTAATCCTTAGTCCACTACCATCTCTATCAACACCACTGTAGATTAGACCCCAAGTTAACAAAAAAATCCAGGTCTAACTTTGACCCTGAAAAATTAAGGATTGAATGGAAAAATGAGCGTGAGAAAAGCAGAGGGCTCGTCAAGAACTTGGGAGAAGATGTAAAGGTATTGGATGTTACAAAGTTTTTTTACCGCCTAACCTAATCATGTATGAAAAGAAAAATGATTGATTGATTGATTGTATATTGTTTAATGTCCCTCTCCAGAATTTTTCACTCATATGGAGATGTCACCGTATGCTGGTGAAGGGCTTCAAATTTTGACTTTTACTTGGCACTCAGGGCCATTGAGCAGTGAGGGATCTTTATCGTGCCAACGCCTGCCGCTAACATGGGGCCTTGGTTTTTAGCTCACCTGAGCCGAAGGCTCAAGTGAGCTTTTCTGATCACATTTTGTCCGTCGTCCGTCCGTCTGTCTGTCCGTCTGTCCGTCTGTCTGTCCGTCTGTCCGTCTGTAAACTTTTCACATTTTCGACTTCTTCTCAAGAACCACTGGGCCAATTTTGACCAAACTTGGTACAAAGCATCCTTGGGTAAAGGGGAATTGAAATTGTAAAAATGAAGGGACATATCCCCTCGCAAGGGGAGATAATCAAGAAAAGACAAAAATAGGGTTGGGTCACTAAAAAATCTTCTTCTCAAGAACCACTGGGCCAGTAAAGCTGAAACTTATGAGGAAGCTTCCTGGGGTAGTGTAGATTCTAAATTGTTCAAATCATGACCCCCGGGGAAAGGGCGGGGCCACAATAGGGTATCAAAGTTTTACATAGAAATATATAGGAAAAATCTTTGAAAATCTTCTTCTCAAGAACCACTGGGCCAGAAAAGCTGAAACTTATGTGGAAGCATCCTGGTATAATGTAGATTCCAAATTGTTCAAATAATGACCCCCGGGGGAAGGGCGGGGCCACAATGGGGAATCAAAGTTTTATATAGAAATATATAGGAAAAATCTTTGAAAATCTTCTTCTCAAGAACCATTGGGCCAGAAAAGCTGAAACTTATGTGGAAGCATCCTGGTATAATGTAGATTTTAAATTGTTCCAATAATGACCCCCGGGGGAAGGGTGGGGCCACAATAGGGAATCAAAGTTTTATATAGAAATAGATAGGAAAAATCTTTGAAAATCTTCTTCTCAAGAACCACTGGGCCAGAAAAGCTGAAACTTATGTGGAAGCATCCTGGTATAGTGTAGATTCTAAATTGTTCAAATAATGACCCCCGGGGGAAGGGCGGGGCCACAATGGGGAATCAAAGTTTTATATAGAAATATACTTGAAAAATCTTTGAAAATCTTCTTCTCAAGAACCACTGGGCCAGAAAAAGTGAAGCTTATGTGGAAGCATTCTGGGGTAGTGTAGATTCTAAA
This sequence comes from Saccostrea cuccullata, assembly GCF_032062105.1. Taxonomy (NCBI): domain Eukaryota; kingdom Metazoa; phylum Mollusca; class Bivalvia; order Ostreida; family Ostreidae; genus Saccostrea; species Saccostrea cuccullata. Next base: position 20,729 of record NW_026935145.1, on the reverse strand, counting down.
GTGTAGGAATCATGACCCCCTGGGGAAGGGCGGGGCCATCATTGGGAATCAAAGTTTTACATAGAAATATATAGGAAAAATCTTTGAAAATCTTCTTCTCAGGAACCACTGGGCCAAAAAAGCTGAAACATATGTGCCCATGGAAGGATCATGGGGTAGTGTAGATTTCAAAATGTCTAAATTATGATCAGTGGGGTAGGGTGGGGATGCATTATGTATAACAAGGGGGAAATCTGGTAAAGAACAGAATGGTCAAAGCTTCTCAGGTGAGCGATGTGGCCCATGGGCCTCTTGTTAAGGTCTCATCTGAAGGACACGTAACTTTCACTTCAAAAGCCGAGCACATGGCGAAGGAACAGTTGCTACCCATTTTAACGACTAGGTCAGTTGCGGCCGAGATATGAACTCATGACCTCCCGATCACAGAGCAAGCACTCTACCAACTGAGCTACCATGAACGGTAAAAGAAAAATCATATTTGACCCAAGAGTCAAAGAAAATTCCAGTGGCCAGAACTTTTATCTAACAGTGTGTATTACAATTTGTTTTTGGTATGCTATAAATATTTATTATACCTCTATTTGTAATCCTCCATTTTTTTCATTTGTGTATCAGTATAATAAAACAGTTAAAAAGTAGGATATTATAGAGAGAAGTAGCAAGATTTCAGTTCCCCTTGATCAGAGGCTGTGCCTTGGGAAAAAGTCCTGGACATGTGGAACTGGAATTTTGCTAACACCCTCAATGATTTTGCTAACTCCCTCAATAATATACTTTATCTGTATACCATCATTAGTCTGATTGCTGTAATTAGCTAGTAGCTGAAGCTTCTAGCTAGCAGCTGAAAGTAGCTAAGGACCTGAAGAATTTTATATTTGCAAATTTTATTACAACATATTTTTTTTTAGTTTTGTCACACGTAAAGGTTAAATAATTTGTAAAAATCTTCAGAATTGAAAATAAAAGTAATTGTTCAAACATAGTAAATGTTTTTTTTTATCTTTGGAGTATTTATTCAATATTGCATACATAAGAATACAAATACATGTAAAATACATAGGAAAAAAAGAGATTTGTATAAATTATGAGTCAGTTTCACCAATGGAGACAAGTGGCATGGTTTTCAAATGGTATCTCATTAGTGCTCTGTTTCTTTGCCTAACTCAGTGTAGGTACTCGGAGACCTGCAAGAAAATCAACATCTAGCTTAACTCTGTTCATGGTGATGTGAGGCGACAATTACATGTACACAGGGTAAAGGAATTTTGAAAGAAAGAATAAGATAGTGTCTAGAAAGTGAAGGGAAAATACCTGAAATTTACCTTGCTTTAGGATTTTTAAAAATGTTTATTTGAAGAAGAAATAAGCAAACACCCCTCCTAAGGCTCTGCCCACTATTGGTAATGTGACGCCTACAGCAGCCATGGCACCTGTCAATCAAATAATGTCATTTTAGGCCAATATACCACCGTTTTTTGATGAATCCAATCAAAATACTGTAAATTCTGCATGGTTATAACACAAAGTGTAAAAGTTTGACAATTTCTTTCATGTTTAATTAACGATCTTGTTTGCATGACCATATAACTACATTGTACCTGGACTGTATCCTGTTTTAGCTGTAGCCTTTTGTCCCTTGTTATTTAGATACGTTGTTTCTGTGAAAGACTCTTTGATAGGTACCATGGCAGGTATCTGTTAAATAAGGAGAGTACTAGAGATTGAATTTATTGCACAGCAAACTTTGACTCCTAAACACAGAGAGGGGATCAGGTACCATAATGAAGTAAGCATCTCCTTTTGACTGGTTGGATTAGCTTTGAGGTCCTTGTCAATTTGGGGAGACAATTTATACAGAAAAGGTCAGATCAAACGGGAATAAAATGGAACTCTCTATAAGTTAATAAGGCCTTTTATTCAGTAATACTGCATTGTAAGTAGTAGATTTTAAGTCAATGCTGAGGAAAAAAGGTCAACATCATAATTACGGTAATAGGTATAAGTAAGTCATAATGGTATTCATTTTGTCTTTTAAAGTTAAATCAACTTAATACCGTAAGGTATAAGCCTAGGTCAAAATGAATGAAAAAAGAACACAAAAAATTATTTACATCAAACTGGATACATATACTGTACATACATTTGGGAAGGCTGTTTTGTCTAGAGCGATGGCGAATTGTGAGTTTTGGACTTTGGTCTGTAGCGTGTTGGCGGCAACACTTAGCGGTGTCTCTTTGATTACACTCTGTACGTCTCCGACAACTGGTGCCACGTCCAGGATCTCAAACGACACGATTATGTCTGTAGGACTGTAATATACCTGTAAATAGGTAAAGTGTTAATAAACTGAGACTTAGTGTTGCCACATCCAGGATCTCAAATGATACGATTATGTCCGGGGGAGTGTAATATACCTGTAAATAAGTAAAGTATTATTATGTCTGTAGGACTGTAATATACCTGTAAATAGGTGAAGTGTAATGTGATAGTTTTATGTCCGTGGGACTGTAATATACCTTTAAACAGGTAAAGTGTAATGTAATAGTTCTATTCCTAAATGATTCTCTCTGGCAGTTTTAAAACACTAAATTCAATTAAATTGGCATATAAGAAAAATAATGCCAGTTTTACAACCCTTAACAAGCAAATATTTGGCATGGCAACAATTATTTACGTCTAATTTATGTAAAATATGCAACTCTTATGTAGGAATCCATAAAACTAGAAACTTCCCTATGAAAGTGCTTTATTCAGTTACTTGTATCTACATGTAACAGGGTTATCTTGATACTGAAAGGACAAACTAAGCATTGTGCTTAAACTTTAACTTAAGTTATACTTACATTTAAGTTGGCTATCCTGATAACTGATACACTGAGAGTGGAAACAAGACTTTTGAGGATGTTGTACTTGAAGGTTTCAAGGTTCCCATCAACAGCTGATTTGTAATCTCCTATCAAAGGAAATTAAGAAATTGTTTGTTTGTTTTTTTATCAAACTGTAAGACAGTAAAAGGGCGATTTAATGATTAATGGTTGCATAAAAAAAAAAAAAAAATGTAATCCATTTTAGCACTTTTTCTTACTAATAAAAATATAATTTTCCAAATATATTGCGAGTAACTTTAAAACAAGAGGCCCACGGGCCTTATAGGTCACCTGAGTATCATGTAACAACTTTCCAGCGATTGTATTTGGTTCGTGTTTTAATCCAAAAGCCATGAAATTCACAAATTTTGAAGAAGGCACCATTGCTTATCAAAGGGCAGATTTCAAAGCATTAATTTATTTTTAGCTCTACTGGTCAGAGACCAGAAGAGCTTATGCGATAGTAATGCGTCCGGCGTCCGTCCGTCTGTCTGTCTGTAAACAATTTTTCAAAATGCTACTCCTCCTACAGTTTTGGTTTGATTTTAATATAACTTGGCACACAAGTAGACTACACTAAGATACATAATTCTGTGTATCGGTTTTTGATTTCGATGAACGGTTTTGCCGATGTTACTAAAAATAGAAATTTCTGTGAAATTCTTTCAAAATGCTACTCCTCCTACAGTTTTGGTTTGATTTTAATATTACTTGGCACACAAGTAGACTACACTAAGATACATAATTCTGTTTATCGGTTTTTGATTTCGATGAACGGTGTTGCCGTTGTTACTAAAAATAGAAATTTCTGTGAAATTCTTTCAAAATGTTATGTCTCCTACATTTTTGGCCTGATTTCAATATAACGTGGCCATCAAGTAGACTAAACTAAGATACACAATTCTGTGTATCGGTTTCTGACTGATGAACATTATTGCCTTGGTTACGAAAAATAGAAATTTCTGTTAATACTCTCAAAATGCCACTCCAATTACAGTAATTTTTAGTCTGATAATAATATATAATGTGGCATGCTAGTAGACTTCACTAAGAACATAGATTTAATAAAGGATCATTATTCTATTTATTGCTGTTGTAAAGTTTCAATTCCCAACTGCTTAAGTACTTTACTCTTCCTTTGCTATAAGTACAAACCAGTAGAGCTTCAGTCTCGACAGAGACTTCTGGTTATTGAACAGAGCCACAGAGATACAGGAGCAATACAAGATGGTGACTGTCAGAAAACTGGTTCTCAAGTATGGAGTTAACCGGGTACCAGACAAACAGTCCAATGAGGTGTGCTTGTTTTATTTACATGTAATCACTTACAAACAGTACACATGTACAAAATCTTCATTCAAAAACTTAATTATATTTCTAGATAATTATTTACAAGTTTTTAAAAGTAGATCTATTTGTAGGGCCATTATTTACATACATACAGCACACATGTACAAAATCTAGGTACAAAACTTATATCTGTTAATTCTATTTGTAGGACCTGATCAAGTACATCCTGGTCCAAGACAAGCATGACTGTGTACAGGACGCCCTGAGTGTGATGGAGGCATATGGTACAGGCGCGGATCCAGGAATTGGAGTAAGAGGGGGCGCCAACATTAGGCAAGGGGTCTGGGGGCCTGCTTGAGGCCCCCAGTGGGTCCAGGGCAAAGCCCTGGTGGGGGCCCAGGGGGCGAAGCCCCCGGAAGCTCCTGGATTTTAGAGATTTTGTAGGGTAAAAATGAGGTCTACCAATTAGACATATTTACATTTTCTAGACGAAACTGTGATTTACGCTAACTTTGACAATTTTAGGGGGGCGCGCGCCGGGTGCGCCCCCCCTTAAATCCGCCACTGCGGTAACACCGAGTACTAACAGGAAATCTGTCTCTTCAAGTGTAGACATCTCATTCACAAAAACAAGGCAAGATTACAAGATAATAAAGAAAAAATCTGTCTAACATTTGATGATCTCCTTGTCCATGAAATGATAGGAAAAACTAGGCATTAACTAAAAATTTTGGGTATATCTTAAATATAATTGCTGGAAAAAAATATTTTTGTGTGAAAAAAAATTTAGCCACTATGAAAAAGTTTTCCTCAAATAATGCAGTGGAAATCTTGTCAAATTCATTTCGCAACTCTAAAATTTAGAAGAAAAGATTCTTTCAAATTGGGTTTGAATTATTTTGGCAGTTTTTAAATAATTCTTAGATAGTGTTTTGTGTATGGAGAAATATCCTAAAACCTTGTGTTTTCTTATACAATGTACTACAGCAGCCTATATTGAGCAAAACAAAAAGTTTTCAGAAGCATACATTATAAAACACATCAAAGTTTAACTTATTTTCAATGGACATCCATTATTTTTTAATGGTAAAAGATATTATTTGATAATATGACTGATATATGTATTATTACAAGATTCCATAGTTAAACCATACTGATAAATCAGTTACATGTATATTACATACCTCTAATTGTACAACACAATAATGTAGATCACTGCAGATACATGTACATGTATTTAATTTCCTTCACTTGTCTATTTCCATATTGAGCAACAAACAGATTGTCATTTGTATCTATACACATTCCCCAGGGTCCACTCAGTACACAGTCTATGTAACGGAGGAACTGTCCATCCTGGTCTATGATGTGGACACAGTTATTGTTATAATCAGCTGTAAGGATGTGACCCTGACTGTCTGTGGTGATTCCTAGTGGATCGAATGGTCGGTTATTTGGAGCAGGAGTATGTCCAGTGTACCTGAATCTCAGTTTCCCGGCCTGATTGACCACCACTACTGCTTTAGCTCCAATGTCAGACACACAGATATCCTGGTTCTTGTTCTCTGTTATGTATCTTAGAATATAAGAACTAGGTTGATAGAGAGGTTTACCTTTATCATCAAACTGAATGGTTTGTTTCACTGTGGAGCCAGAGTAACGGACAACTTTTGTTTGTTTGCCATCATCACTTTCCATGATAACCAGGAGGTCACCAGAGGAGGTACTACAGACACCATTAGGTCTCCAGTTCTGTAGTCTGATCACCTCTATCTTCTCATTCTTCACAATGTTCACAGTTCTATCAATGTAATCAGTATAAACTAGATCTCCACTTTTTGTCACTGCTATGCTAGATGGCCAGATCCCTGACTTGGTTCTGATTGACTTGAGTAGTGATCCCTGATTGATGCTGTAGAGTTTCATGGTCTTGTCTTCTCCACTTGTCCAGATTTCTTCATCACTCAGACAGGCCACATTGTAAAGGTCATATTTATACCGAGTGTCTATGGTGGTGACAGTCTCTGTTTCATCAAGCAGCTGTTTGACTGGAGGAGAGGATCCAGCTTCTGGTGATTTCTGTGTTGTCTTCATGCTGTAGTCATGTTTATCTGATGTCAAAGAACTTGATGATATGGCTCCAAACAGCTTACTAAGTTCTTCTCCTTGGATTTTTCCTGGAATAAATTTAAGTAAAGATGGATTGATTTTGTGTGGAAGATTTCTGTATGTGTGTACATTGGACGTGACACTAAACAGTTTTGACAAATCATTGGTGTCTATTGTAGTTTCCAATGAATCGAATTCATCCTTGATGTCAGATATTGTCTTGTTTATTTCATCCAGATGTTTCTGTAGAGTTTGTAACTGTGTGTTTTTCATCTCATCAACTTCAGCTTTAAGTTTCTGGACAAGTTTGTCAATTTCTCTGTGCCAGTTCTCTCCATGTTTTGTTATGGCTGTTGAGAGATCTCCATATTCCTTTTCTAACTGACTCATTCTGTTTTGTACATCAGAGGCAATGTCCTGGTAGGTGGGATAAATTGTCTTATTTAATTCAGTCTGTTCTTTCATGAATTTAGTCTTTCTTTCATCCACAACTTTCAAGATTTCTGATACCTTATGACCTAGATGTTGATCAGATCCGATACACTTATGGCAGACAGGAATGTCACATTGATTACAGTACATTTTACATTGTTCTTTATCATGGAATTTACATCCAGGGTAGAGGGGGGTAGATTTCCTGGCCTGAAATTTAAGGACCCTGTGATCCTTGGATTCATCAGATATCATGTGTTTTCCTACACACGCTGTACACAGGTTGACAAGGCATGTATCACAGTGCATCTGTACCACAGCAGTCTCGCACAGGTCACATCGCATCACGTCCTGGGCACTGGTACGGGGGTCCATCATTAGATTTTGTGACTGAAGCATAAAAATTCAACATTTATGAATCTACATTTTTGAGTGAGTTTGAGGGCAACTTACATTTTTTTATACTCAAGAAACACAGTTTGACTTAGGCCAAAGGGAAATACAAATGTAAATTATATAAACAAGATCATTAACAAAACTTTGTATTACATTAAGGTTCATTTAAATTTTTGGGAATGAAATTTTAGCCTGTACTAATGAATTTTCAGTGACTCTGAACTTTTGTGCAAAGGAATACTTAAAACGTTTCTTACCTGACTTCAGTAATGGCCGCCCTGTTGATCGATCTCCAAGTACAGTCTCTATACACACTGATCACCTGACATACCTGTGTTATCTACCTGTCAGGTGTATTTACTTCCTGGTTAGAGGGGGATTTAAATACCTTCAACAACGGCTTGAATGCAGGAATTTTATTTATAAACCATTTCATGTTTTTTAATGCTCTAGAAAATATCATTGTTCCTACACATCTGAATATGTATAAAAAGATTAATTATTTTTTAATGAATTTTTTTTTTTTGGAAAAAACAATCTGTATTTTCCTTTTAACAAGCAAAGGAATCTGAAGTGCAGTTAAGTTTAAAAAAAATACTGTCAGATAGGATGGAATTTGAATCTAAAAAAAACAATTATTGTCCTCCTAAATGTTCTCCTCTGAAATGACTTGACCAAAGTAAATCATTAAAAGTTGCATCTCCATGGCCCTTTGAGCAAGCACGATGCCACAAGAGGAATTGAGTCATAATTTTATGTAAAAAAAATATGGGTGGGGGGGGGGAGTAAATAGAACAACAAAGAAATAAGCAATATGACATCAATAGTTATATGTACACAGAACCATGTAATATAGGGGCTTATTTGATTAAATTACATGTGGGGCCACAATTGCTGGTCAAAATTTAAGACGACAAGGTCAATAAGTCTTGAATATGAAGAAAGATGTGATAAAGATTCAGGAACTAAGTTGGGGTCACAATTTAGGATCAAAGTTTTTTTTATCTGCAGAAATAAACTGATTTTCTCAAGTTTTAATTAGAACAAAAATTTTCCTTTTTAGAAACTTGATTAAAAACCTTAATACAGTAAAACTCGTTTAGTACGAACACGGATATTGCAAATTCACGGATATAGCGAAGTCATCTAGGATCCCCAGCTTTATAAATCTAACGATTCCCTATACGGATGGATATAACAAATTACGGATATAGCGAAGTAATTTCATAGGTCCCAGCGACTTCATCATAACCGAGTTTTACTGTAAACTGAAATCTTCATTTGTTGAAGATGGTTTTCACAATTACTGTAAAGGATTAAATTAATCATCCAGGAAGCAGACTAAAGATTTTAATTTCTCTTAATGCTGAAGTCTGAGTATATATACTTTAATTTGTTAACCTCTCAATATTCTGTATTAACAGGTGGAAAATCAGACTGACTTTGTTCTCATGTTAAAAGGAGATGGTAATGCTTCAACCAGGAGTGCCAATAGTTTAAATTGACTGTGGCCTAAGTTAGACCTAAGGATAGGCACAAACAGTTCAGCTTTAGGAGAACCTGATGAGGAAGAGTTCCAGTAAGAAGGCTAACTGCAGCCATTGCCACACATGAAGGTAAGATAATGTGTTTACCGCTTACTCACTCTCTATTTATTTTAAATCCACTCAATTTGAAAAGTTGATTTTTTTTACCTTTATTTATTTTTTGTATTAGTAAAAGGTTTGAAGAAGGAGCTGCCTTAACCCAGCAGTGAAGCAGGATTTTACAGGAGTTTCCCCAGTCTTTGGAATTTAATCTGGAAAGGTATGCTAAAATTTAAAGCCGCTTGGTCGGATTCTAATCGCTAAAAAAATATAATCATTTTTCTTCTTGAAAAATAATTGTCCATAAATCATTTCAACTTTTGTCAAATTATATCCTCAAAGTCTTTTTCTTTTTAAAGATATCAAAATTCAAAAGTTAAAAAAATAATTTTTGTTAGGTCACACAAAAAATAATCCTTTGTTGATATTGCGTGAAATCACCTTCGAAAAATTAAATTTATTGCTTACATGTATAACTCATGAAGAACAAACCCGAGCATTTTTCCCACAATGTACACGGGCAATATTCTAGCCCTCGTTACTAAACTCCCTTTTTAAAAAAATCTTTAAAAATATCTGATTTTCCTTTATTCTGTAAATATGCATATTAATATAAAAATTACTATGGATTATATTCAGTTAATTTCTAAATTTTTAAAAGATATATCATGACTTAGGATTAAAATTTTCTCCGAAAAACAGGTTTTCAAAATGACACTCCTCCTACAGTTTTTGAGTGATTTCAATATTACTGTGCACACAAGTAGACTACACTAAGATACAAAATTCTCTGTATCGGTTTTTGATTTCGATGAATGGTGTTCGCGTGATTACTAAAAATAGACATTTCTGTAAAATACTTTCAAAATGCTACTTCTCCTATAGTTTTGTGTGATTTAGATATAACTTTGCACACAAGTAGACTTTACTAAGATACATAATTCTATGAAAAGGTTTTTGATTTCTATGAAAGATGTTGCCGTGTATTGGTTCCGTGTATCGGTTTTGATTTCAATGAACTGTGTTGCAGTAGTTACTAAAAATAGAAATTTCTATGAAATACTTTCAAAATGCTACTCCTCCTGCAGATTTGGTCTGATTCTATTATAACGTTGCACACAAGAATACTACATTAAGATACATTATTGTCGTTTTTGTTTTTCTTTTATTTTGATGAATGATGTTGCCATGGTAAATAAAATTGAAAATTCTTTAATTTTTTTTAAAAGCTACTCTCACAGTTGTAGTCTTATTGCAATCTTGCCATAAAAAGTGATTTAATCAAGGATCATTATTCTATTTATTGCTGATGTGAAGTTTCAAGTCCCAACTGCTACTTTTCTCTTCCTTTGTTATCAGTACAAACCAGTAGAGTTACAGTTTCGACAAATTCTTCTGGTTATTATCGGACGGCTTCAGGTAAATTTTTAGACTGCAGGAACAAAGGCATGAAATCACAGAAATGTTTTGATTTGCAATAGCAGACTATCATTGGTATATTTTCAACTTTTTACGTAATATCTGGACATTCAACTTCATAAGGATGACGATTTCAAATAAATGAGGGTTATGTTTTTAACGCTATTATTTTCACAGATATCTCTGCAGTTAAAGTCATTTGCTTGATGTAAATTATGTTAATACATGTAATTATGCAGAAACAAGGTGAATGCTTACTTTAAGATTTCCGATAAGAAAGTGCTAACAAGTATTATGTTACGATGGTGAGAAAACGACATAATTTATTTTAAAAATAACGAAATTAACAAAAACGCAGTTTTAAATTTATATTTATTGTGTACTTGTTTTGCATGAATGATATCATAGGAATAAAGGTGTTTTACTACGGTTTTTTCTTCGTTCAAATGAAAGCTTAATGATATATATAGTGATTAATTCAAATTTCCAAAAAGATTTTTTTTTTAATAAAATGTGGGGTTTTTTTTTTTTTTTTTTTTTTTTTGATAATTGATGGTGACAAGCACCCCAAAGAAGAGGTAATGAAAGAAAAATTATGACAAATGGTAATTTTAAAATTGAATTAATTAATTAATTATTTGTCATTGTACTAAAATTTTGTGTGACAAGGCTACACTAAGAAACAAATTGAAATTATAAGTTTTTGGTTGGACAATTTTGCCGTTGCTTGATGATGTAACTTTACAAATTTCTGTCCAAAAATTTTATTTATGCTATTCCTCCTATAGTTACCCTTCAATATAACTTTTCACACAAAAGAGGGGACTAAGATACATAATTATTTTTAGGTTTTTGAATTTGAAAGGGATGTTGCAGGCCATGCGGAAAAATAGAAATTTCAGGCCATTCTTTCAAAATGCTACTTCTACATAGGCTTTTCAAATAACTTGGCAGATGATTTTATGAAGATTTATAATTCTGTTGTCATATCGGTTTTTTTTTGATGAATTTAGTAAATAAATTAAACAGTGAAATAAAATGAATATTTTCAGTTTTGACTAAATATATTACACGTCACTTGGACATATATTCATAATCTCTGTGTGTTGGTGTTTCACAATTTAATTTTATTTATAATTTAAATTATCATATGAAAGATTTGTTTTATCTATCCTTTGACTCAAAAAAGATTAAAAATCTGTTTGTACATGAATTAAAATGCTGTTTATTGTATAAGTGATGCACGGCGGATATTTATGCATAACCCAGATGGTTTTTATGTGCTTAACCATAAAACAAGTAAAGGTATATTTCAGGGGTCTTTTACTTTCCCGTTAAAGATTCTTTTAAATCAAATGCTTTACAATTTTACTTCGCCCGTCTAACTGCCCGTTTATCCGTCTGTCTGTCTGCAACACTTTCGTTTCAGGCTTTGAGCTTTTGTAATAACATTTTATACCACACACCTTCCCATGGCTTAAGGTAAATCCCTATATGAATGAAAATAAATATTTCTTATTGATAAAACTTTGCTCATTTATTCAATCTTTACAAGGTTTTTATTTCATTTTGTAAAAGTCATTTGTAATACATTCCACTTCATTTGAGCGGTCTAATTCTTTTGAAAATCGAAAAATATATAATGCGTTCCGGGAAAAAATCGTTCTACCATGGCTTCATTTACATTCATAATTTTTTTACATGGCGGAAGTTGTTGATGTAGACGTTTTCAAATTAATTTTTCGCGAAAGGAATATTATTACAAAACGTTTTGTACTCTGAAAAGTAAGAAATCAACTTTAAATTGTTGAAAGATTTTGCAAATACTATGCAACTCTTCGCCGCTTTTCAAACATCGTCTGTTTACATGTGAATGACCAGCCACACGTTTTGTTGAATCTTGTAGGTTTTTTGAAATTGATTTCAGAATATCTCAAGAAATATAGGGAACTTCCAAAATATATATAAATGTTTATATATGAATAAATTTAAATAGAAAGTAGAATTTTTCATGAGGAAAAAATAATTTATTAGCGAAATAAGGTATGCTTTGTACAGTTCAGTACCTTTATTTTTTTTTGTTTAACACACACAATTTTTATGGTTTGTTTCTGTAGTTTCAGGTAAACATACATAATTCTGTTTATCGGTTTTAAAATAATTTCAACTGATATGTTGTTGGTTACAAAAATAGTGGTTAAATTTTGTGAAATTCTTTCAAAATGCTACTCCTCCTATAGTTCTGGTCTGATTTCAATATAACTTGGCACACAAGTAGACTACACTAAGATACATAATTCTCTTTATCAGTTTTTGATTTTGATAAGCGATGTTGCCGTTGTTACTAAAAATAGAAATTTCTGTGAAATTCTTTCAAAACTACGCTCCTACAGTTTTTGTTTCAAATAACTTGGCACACAAGCCTATTGTGAAGACGTAATATTGCACAATTCTTTATATCGTTTTTTATTTCGATCATCATGTTCATCATCATTTATTAAAAATAGAAATTTCTTTGAAATTCTTTAAAATCTATTTAATACTGTATTTACTCTGATTTCAATATAACTTGGCACACAAGTAGACTACACTAAGATACATAATTCTGTGTATAAGTTTTTGATTTCGATGAACAGTGTTGCCGTTGTGACTAAAAATAGAAATTTCTGTGAAATTCTTTAAAAATGCTATTCCTCCTACAGTTTTGGTCTGATTTCAATATAACTTGGCACACAAGTAGACTACACTAAGATACATAAATCTGTATATCGCTTTTTGATTTCGATGAGTGGTGTTGCCGTTGTTACTAAAAATAGGAATTTCCGTGAAATTCTTTCAAAATTCTACTCCTCCTACAGTTTTGATCTCATTTCAATATAACTTGGCACAAAAGTAGATTACACTAAGATACATAGTTCTGTTTATCAGTTGATTTCGATGAAAGGTGTTGCCGTTGTTACTAAAAATAGAAATTTCTGTGAAATTCTTTCAAAATGCTATTCCTCCTACAGTTTTGCTCTGATTTCAATATAACTTGGCACACAAGTAGACTACACTAAGATACATAATTCTGTGTATTAGTTTTTGATTTCGATGAACGGTGTTGCCGTTGTTACTAAAAATAGAAATTTCTGTGAAATTCTTTCAAAATGCTATTCCTCCTACAGTTTTGGTCTGATTTCAATATAACTTGGCACACAAGTAGACTACACTAAGATACATAATTCTGTGTATAAGTTTTTGGTTTCGATGAACGGTGTTGCCGTTGTTACTAGAAATAGAAATTTCTGTGAAATTCTTTCAAAATGCTATTCCTCCTATAGTTCTGGTCTGATTTCAATATAACTTGGCACACAAATAGACTACACTAAGATACATAATTCTTTTTATTGGTTTTTGAATTTGATAAGCGATGTTGCCGTTGTGACTAAAAATAGAAATTTCTGTGAAATTCTTTCAAAATGCTACTTCTACAATTTTGGTCTGATTTCAATATAACTTGGCACCCAAGTAGACTTCACTAAGATACATAATTCTGTATATCGGTTTTTGATTTTGATGAATGGTGTTACCTTGGTTACTAAAAATAGAAATTTCTGTGAAATTCTTTCAAAATGCTACTCCTCCTACAGTTTTGGTCTGATTTCAATATATCTTGGCACACGAGTAGACTACACTAAGATACATAATTCTGTGTATTGGTGTTTGATTTCGATGAACAGTGTTGCCGTTGTGACTAAAAATTAAAATTTCTGTGAAATTCTTTCAAAATGCTATTCCTCCTACAGTTTTGGTCTGATGTCAATATAACTTGGCACACAAGTAGACTTCACTAAGATACATAATTCTGTTTATCGGTTTTTGATTTTGATGAATGGTGTTACCTTGGTTACTAAAAATAGAAATTTCTGTGAAATTCTTTCAAAATGCTACTCCTCCTATAGTTCTGGTCTGATTTCAATATAACTTGGCACACAAGTAGACTACACTAAGATATATAATTCTCTTTATCAGTTTTTGATTTTGATAAGCGATGTTGGCGTTGTTACTAAAAATAGAAATTTCTGTGAAATTCTTTCAAAATGCTATTGCTCCTACAGTTTTGGTCTGATTTCAATATAACTTGGCACACAAGTAGACAACACTAAGATACATAATTCTGTATATCGGTTTTTGATTTCGATGAGTGGTGTTGCCGTTGTTACTAAAAATAGAAATTTCCGTGAAATTTTTTCTAAATTCTACTCCTACAGGTTTGATGTCATTTCAATATAACTTGGCACAAAAGTAGATTACACTAAGATACATAATTCTGTATATCAGTTTTTGATTTCGATGAACGGTGTTGCCGTGGTTACTAAAAATAGAAATTTCTGTGAAATTCTTTCAAAATGCTATTCCTCCTACAGTTTTGGTCTGATTTCAATATAACTTGGCACACAAGTAGACTACACTAAGATACATAATTCTGTGTATAAGTTTTTGATTTCGATGAACGGTGTTGCCGTTGTTATTAAAAATAGAAATTTCTGTGAAATTCTTTCAAAATGCTACTCCTCCTATGGTCTGATTTCAATATAACTTGGCACACAAGTAGACTACACTAAGATACATAATTCTATATATTGGTTTTTGATTTCGATGAACGGTGTTGCCTTGATTAATAAAAATAGAAATTTCTGTGAAATTCTTTCAAAAAGCTACTTTTCCTACAGTTTTGTTCTGATTTCAATATAACTTGGCACCCAAGTAGACTTCACTAAGATACATAATTCTGTTTAGCGGTTTTTGATTTTGATGAATGGTGTTACCTTGGTTACTAAAAATAGAAATTTCTGTGAAATTCTTTGAAAATTCTACTCCTCCTACAGTTTTGGTCTGATTCCAATATAACTTGGCACACAAGTAGACTACACTAAGATACATAATTATGTATATCGGTTTTTGATTTCAATGAACGGTGTTGCCGTGGTAACTAAAAATTAAAATTTCTGTTTAAAACTCTCAAAATGCTACTCATACAGTTGAAGTCTGATTATAATACATGTATAATGTGGTATGCAAGTAGACTACACTAAGAACATAAAGAGACTTAATCAAGGATCATTATTCTTTTTATTGCTGTGGAAATAGAAATTTCTGTGAAATTCTTTCAAAATGCTACTCCTCCTATAGTTTTGGTCTGATTTCAATTAAGAAATAAGGTATCATTTTGTGAGTTTTATTGAGATGTAAAACGGGTTGGTCACGTGATCAAATCCCATAAAGCCCGAAGGGCTTTATGGAAGATTTGATCATGTGCCAACCCGTTTTACATCTCAATAAAACTCAAAAAATGATACCTTATTACTTATATTTACATTTGTGACTTATTCATACTTTATATTTGCCTGATTGTTACTTTTAACGTGCATGTGAAATGCTTTAATTTTTCAAACCCAACGGCATGTATGTAATCCACTAACGTGCGTCGACCCTTTATGAAGTCACAGAGAAATTACGTCTAACGTTTATCCATACAAACATCTATAACCTCTTGACCCCGTACCTGTATTTACACAGTTATAAAAACGCTTGCCTTCAGTAGTGTTATATAAACGAAAACATTTGCAAATGTAAATATTATAACTTGGCACACAAGTAGACTACACTAAGATACATAATTCTCTGTATCGGTTTTTGATTTCGAAGAACGGTGTTGCCGTGGTTACTAGAAATAGAAATTTCTGTGAAATTCTTTCAAAATGCTACTTTTCCTACAGTTTGGTCTGATTTTCAGTATAACTTGGCATACAAGTAGTCTACACTAAGATACATAATTCTGTATATCGATTTTTGATTTCGATGAACAATGTTGCCATGGTTACTAGAAATAGAAATTTCTGTGAAATTCTTTCAAAATGCTACTCCTCCTACAGTTTTGGTCTGATTTCAATATAACTTGGCACACAAGTAGACTACACTAAGATACATAATTCTGTGTATCGGTTTATGATTTCGATGAACGGTGTTGCCATGGTTACTAGAAATAGAAATTTCTGTGAAATTCTTTCATAATGCTACTCCACCTACAGTTTTGGTCCAATTTCAATATAACTTAGCACACAAGTTGACTACACTAAGATACATAATTCTCTGTATCGGTTTTTGATTTCGAAGAACGGTGTTGCCGTGGTTACTAGAAATAGAAATTTCTGTGAAATTCTTGCGAAATGCTACTCCTCCTACAGTTTTGGTCTGATTTCAAGATAACTTGAACATAAAGAGGCTCAATCAAGGATCATTATTCTATTCTAATTTATTACTGATATTAATTTTCAATTCCCAACTGGTTATTAAAGTACATTTCTCTTCCTTTGCTATAAGTACAAACCAGTAGAGCTTCAGTCTCGACAGAGACTTCTGGTTTTTTGTTTAGGTTTAGTTATGAACATGAGAATAAAAAAGTCCCAAAGGAGAAGGAAATCAAATTTTTTTTTTGTGATAAATCAATTATTAACATTTGTACATTTTTTAACGCTATTCAATAGGCTCCTTAGTCCTTACCACTGGACACATAATGCATACAAATAGGAAAGTAAAACATTTAATTCCTTACTTTATCATCTGCCAGTTTTGGCCAGTTATATAAATTTTGTGATGTTGGTCAAAATATATTTTAAAAAATCAATTCTTTAAAAAGTCTTTCAATATATCTTCATTTTTTAGCTCTACTGGTCAGAGACCAGAAGAGCTTATGCGATAGTAATGCGTCCGGCGTCCGTCCATCTGTCCGTCTGTCTGTCTGTCTGTAAACAATTGTTCAAAATGCTACTCCTTCTACAGTTTTGGTCTGATTTCAATTTAACTTGGTACACAAGTAGACTACACTAAGACACATAATTCTGTATAATGGTTTTTGATTTTAATGAACGGTTTTGCCGTTGTTACTAAAAATAGAAATTTCTGTAAAATTCTTTCAAAATGGTACTACTCCTACATTTTTGGTCTGATTTCAATTTTACTTGGTACACAAGTAGACTACTCTAAGATACATAATTCTGTACATCGGATTTTGATTTCGACGAACAGTGGTCCCGATGTTACTAAAAATAGAAATTTCTTTGAAATTCTTTCAAAATGCTACTCCTCCTACAGTTTTGGTCTGATTTCAATTTAACTCTGGTTTTGAATAAATAGATAAACAGAACAAACAAGGGTTCGTAGGCTATTTATGATAGTACATTAGCTTTGTCATAACCATCATTGAGTGTATATATTTTGGTTATCTGTCTTAATTTCTGAGTGACAGTCGCTAGTCACATATATGACCCAAATATCCTCGATCACATGGACAACTTTGCTTACCATTGGTAATACCAATACAGCGCGAGACTGAACATGCCGAAGCGTGGGTATGTTTCTAGGAGCAGGGTACTAATGTTTAAATGAAATGTCTATTTTTGAAACCAAAATGATATTTTTTGTCGAAACTACATGACGAGATACTCTGCATTCATAGTTAGTACAAATTTTTGGAAAAATAATAACCTGGTTCCCCAAACTAGTTAACCAATGCGTTTGGATCGAACTAATAAAACAGTCATACAGTTTCACTTTCATTTGCAAGTGTGTTTTGCTTGAGCTTTTTTTCTGCGATTAAGTTTCATGGACTTTTATTTTTTAAATAATAGTTTGCTATGGGAATTGGGAAATTTACACCTTTCTTATGGGAAAAAGATACCTTTTTGCATTGGGAACGGGGCCGAATATCGGCCCCAGATTTAGAGAATCGAGAGCCCTGATTACATTCTTCAGAAAATGATCGTTTATGCATCAGATGTAATGAATAAAACCTCACATTGATAGAAGTGAAGTCCATTTGAGATAAACAATAGCCTGAAGAAATGAAATACTTATTATTTCAAATATTAAGAAAAAAAGTATGTACAAATATATACAGACATGCAGCATTGTTTTTAATGTGGCAGCCAGAAAAATTAAATTATCTTTAGTTAGTTCTTACACTTAACTGAATTTTTTTAAACCCCAGTCTGTATATACTCCGTCTGTTACAATATGATAAGAATATTTACTTAAGGTCCCAAGTATATTTTAAGAACAGTTTCTTGACAATCACTTAAAATATAAAAAAAAATATATAATTATAAATTGAAAGAGTTCAATTATTTGATTTTTTTCTTTATAAAATTTGTATTTTGACCAACATCTCAAAATTTATTTAACTATCCCCAACTGGGAGACGATGAAGTAAACAATTTAAGGTTCTACGTAGGCCTCCCTTTTGCTTTACAGACTTCTAGTATTTGTAACCATTGTGTCATTAGGGGCAGGTAGTCTGTCAGAAGAGCATACATGTAAAAGAAGCAAAAATGAATGAACAAAACTATCCAAAAATTTTTAAAATATTTTTATTTCCACCATTTACGGAACTTTTATCATTCTGGTGTTACATGTTGCAAAGTATAATAAGCAAATGGGTAGACTTCACCAGCCCATAGGCCTGGGATCAAATATATTGTGAACTGGCCCCATTCACATTATTGCTAAAAGGAACTTATAGACAATTATTTTTTCTCAGGCTAGTACATTTTTGGCAGGGCTGAAAACTTTCACAAGCAATCAGCCCTGCATGTCTTACTAATTTTACAGTGAGTTTCAAACAGTGGGCCTATAACCATGAATTATTGTACCAATATCTTGTACATGTACCTCTCATTTTGTAGGTATTAAGTTTGTAATATCTGTTTTCTGTTTTAAGGACTAAGGGAAATAAATGACTGGCCAACCCAGCATCAACTTCAAATCACGGAACTCAAGTGGAGGAATCTGGATGATGAGTGAGAAGAGGGTAAAGAGGAGGATAATAGTAGACGATTGTGAGAAAGGATTGATCCCTATAGAGACAATGAAGCTACAATTCAGGGACACGTCAGACATCACAGGTCCTATGGAATACGCTCCCCGACCAAAAAACTCATGCAGCTGAAGGAAAATAGGGATTTGGAAAAGTTGTTTTCTAGACCTGGAAGATCTGGTTTATCCCCAACTGCTTCTAAGGTATGAAAATCTCTCTTGTGAAAAATGTTGAAGATGTGTAAAATGGTTTTATTGTTCAGCAGAAAGTTAATATTGAGTTCGTTGTTTTTCGTAAAAGAGTTAGTTACAAAACTACTTTTTATTCCCCTCACTGAGTCTGTGACAATGGATTCAGTCTGTAACTTACATCTGTATTCAGGACTACATTTATTTCTATGTATATATGAAGCAAATACATTTAAGCACTTTTTTGCCAATTTCTAGGGATGAATCTCAGAATGTTGTTCTAAGTAGCTCATATTTTCATATATATTTTATTGCAGTCATTTTCTCGCAATCTCATAACAAAGGCAGTGGATGAAGGAGTAGAGCCTGACTCCAATAATTTAGATCAGGAAGTCTTCAATTCCAACTTGGAGGAACAAGGTACTTGTTCACTGCTTCTAAGATTGTGATTGCCTTTAAAGACACAGCACTACTGTTCTTATTGCCCCTTGCAAAATTTTTACATGCAAGTCTTTGGGTCTAAATCAATAACATGAAAGGCTGTCGCTCTTTTCACACTCACAATAAATTCAACACAAAAAAATTCTTATTCTCAAACAAGTATCTTCTGAATTTCAGTAACCCGTATTTGAATGTGATGAAATGTAATAATTATTTACTCACAATACCTTTTTTTGGTTGAATTGCATGATATAGTACGCTCATTGACAAAAGTTTTAATTTTGCCCACAAATCAAAATACCCTGGGGGATACCGTATATACTCGCCTATAAGTCGGTTTTTTGGGAGTCAATATCTGGTCCAAAACTCTGTATCCGACTTATAGGCGAGCTATCAAAACAATGGTATTGTATGAGGTCAGTCCTTCTGAAATTTAGCTAATTAAATACAACCGACTTATAGGCGGACCGACTTATAGGCGAGTATATACGGTATATTGTTTTTGTCCTGTCTCTCTGTTTGTCTTCCTGTTTGTCTGTTGTAAACTTTAACCTTGCCTATAACTATTGGGCTGTCAAGGGTAAGGCTTTAATAGTATTAATGCCCCCCTTCAGAGAAGGGAGGGCATATTGCTTTGCTGCTGTCTGTCTGTTGGTCGGTCGGTCAGTTGACTTTAGTTAGTTTTCGATCATTTTTTCACAACCATTCCACATACTGAAATAAAATTTGGTAAATAAATATCTAGGTCAAGTTCTGTTTTGGGTACGATCGCGCCATTTTTGACAGAGTTATGCCCCTTGGACTTAGAAAAATTCCAATTTGCAGTTTCCGTTCATTTTCTTTACAGAGGTTGCACATACTAAAATGAAATTTAGTATACAGATTTATCAGATGAATATCTAGGTCAAGTTTTGCTTTTGGTACAAACAGGTCATTTTTGACAGAGTTATGCCCCTTGGACTAGAAAAATTCCAATTTGGGTACGGTGGCATAAGTGTTTTACAAACAATTCTTGTTCATATGAGTGTTTCTTGTGGTAAAAGGCGACTAAATGGGGCGGTCCTTCGCATGATACGTATAAACCGAAGCACCGTGTCACAGCAGGTGTGGCATGAAAAACCCTCCTGCCAAAGGCCTAAAATAC
>NW_026935144.1:0-64179 GCF_032062105.1 Saccostrea cuccullata | reverse complement strand
ATTACAAATATTGTTGGTTTTTTCAGGAGCCAACCCACTGGAAAACGTAAAAGCCCGGGCCCAACCATTTGTGTCTTCAAAGAGACAGAAGACTGCTATGGTAGGCATTTTTTTTGTAACATTGACTACTTTTAAAATTTTGTTTCTAGACATTTCTGTTATTCTAGCTTTAGCATTTTTTCTTATTCATTTTATTTGAATTCTTCTTTTTTTTTTTAGCTTTCGCCAATGGAGATTGAAATACAGTGCTTGGAACAGATGTTTGCTCCCTTTAATTTGTAGGCCCCAGCTTTTACCTGTGTGACTGTGCACCTGACCTGAGACTTCTGACATAATGTGCTGTTTTGGGTTGGTGTTTTTCCATGTTCCTCTATGACTTGTCACACAGGTATGTGGTCCTACATCTCTTTGTATATATGTACATAATTCATACTGAATCAGTGTAAATAGTTTTGATTAAATTTTGCTATCTTACATATTTGACATTGAAAAATTTTTATACCCCACTCCGAAGGAGAGGGGGCCTGGTATACTGTTTTACCCTTGTGTGTCTGTCTATCTGTCTGTCTGTTCATCTGTCTGTCCATAACACATTTTTGGACGCAGTTTTCTCAGCAACTACTCATCGCAGATGCTTGAAATTTTAACACAATCTTTTCTGAGGCATGCCATATCTTTTGATTTATTTTTGTTCAAATCTGATGTCAACTTCCTGTTCATCTGTGCGTCTGCCTGTACCACACATAACAAATTTTCGTCACAGTTTTCTCAGCAACTACTCATTGCAGATGCTAGAAATTTTAGTACACTCTTTGTACATAAAATTTTTGTCACAGTTTTCTCAGCAACTACTCATTACAGAACTTGAAATTTTAGCACATACTTTGTTGAGGCTTGCTATATGGTTGGATTTATTTTTATGGGGGTTTTATGTCAACTTCCTATTTATCCATGCATCTGCCTGTCACTGTACATGTGTATTTTAACATAAATTTTTATGTTCACATCAGTGCAAGTTGGCTCACAGGCTTCTTGTTTGTCCTTTTCGGCTTTTTTATATTCTTAATTTTACATTTATTTGGAATTATATAGTTTTTTTCTCTCTCTGAAATAGTGTAAATACTTGTTGATTTTTTCCAATAAACTTGAAAAATCTATTTTTTGTTGTTATGTTTTTATTTGATGATGGAGACATATAACATGGTGATACCTTTACATAGCTGTGTCACAATTAAGAGCACAATAACTCGGCATGATGGATTCTGGAGCAGAATAGTCTATAGTCACATCAACATTGAATGACTAAATATATTGCTGTTTAAAGAGAAAATAAACATTAGGTACATGTAATCAGAGATTAGAGCTACCTCAACGAATGTTGCCTTTAAATAAGACAATGTCCCACATTAAACTAACAATGTAGGAGTGAACATACCAAATTGCAAAATTTATGAAATTTTGATTTGATAGGGCCTGCAGTTACTTGGGAATAATTATCCTTCAAACTTCAAAGTAGTCGCCCATCAAGAAAATGTTTTTCAAATCCAGCATCTGAAACAAGTTTGAGAGTGTTCATCCCTTGCTGCATCATCATTGCATTAAGTTTGGTTAACATAGGTCTAATAGTTTCTTGGTAATAGACTTACACCCATAACTAATTAAACCTGGTCCATTATCTAGCAAATGTATGTCGAATCCAGCATCTGAAGCAAGTTCATTAGTGTGCATGATCTTTACATGTATCATCCATGCAAGTTTGCTCAACATAGAGCCTATACCTACCTTAGAATCAACCTGCTTCAAAAACTGTTCACTCATCCGAAAAATGTTTGTCAGATTCAGCATCCAAAGTAATTTCATATGCGCGCATACTTAGATGTACTTGTATCATCAATGCAAGTTTGGTCAATATAGGACTCATAGTTACTTGGACATTGGACCTGCATGAAAACCTTTAACCTGTTCACTCATCCAGAATATGTAGGTCAGATCCAGCACCTGAAGCAAGCTTGGTAGTATGCATCCTTAGATGTGTCATCCATGCAAGTATGGTCATTATAGGAATCATCGTTACTTGGAAATGAAACCTGCACCAAAAACATTACTTTGTTCACTCATCTGGAAAATGTAGTTAGATCAAGCAACTGAAGCAAGCCTGGTAGTATGCATCCGTAGATATGTTATTCCTTCAAGTTTGGTCATCATAGGACTCACTGTTAATTGGAAATGAGACCTGCACCAAAAACATTAAACTGCACCAAAAACATTAACCTGTTCACTCATCTGGAAAGTGGAGGTCAGAGCCAGCATCTGAAGCAAGCCTGGTAGTATGCATCCTTAGATGTACCATCCATGCAAGTTTGGTCAACATAGGGCTTATAGTTACTTGGAAATGAGACCTGCACCAAAAACATTAACCTGTTCATTCACCTGTTCATTCATGTGAAAAATGTACATATAGGTCATATCCAGCATCTGAGGCAAACCTGACAGTGTGCAATCTAAGATGTGTTATACATCAAAGTCTGGTCAATAAAGGATTTAGTTACTTTGATATGAGACCTGCACCATAAACATGAACCTGTTCACTCATGTGGAAAATGTAGATCAGATTCAGCACCCGAGGCACGCCTGAAATAAGCAATGCATCCTTAAATGTATCATCCATCTCAAGTGTTGACTTATACTATAGTTACTTGGATATGAGATCTGCACGGAAAACATGAATCTGTTCACTGATTGGAAAAGGTCAAATCCAGCATATGAACCAAGGCTGAGGTATGCATCATTATCATCCATCGAAGTTTGGTCGATATACAACTTATAGTTACTTTGAAATGAGACCCGTACCAAAAACATTTACCTGTTCACTCATGCAGAAAATGTAGGTTAGATTCAGCATCCAAAGCAAGCCTGATAGTTTGCATCCTTAAAGACGCACTATCTGTAACTTTGGTCATCATAGGACTTACAGTTACTTGGAATGTAGTGCATCAAAGAAATTGTAAGTTTGTGGTTCACCTACTGGAAATGGCAGTTGCACCTCATCCCAATCTCACACACACCCTAAGTTATTATCCATGCAAGTAAGGTCAACATATGACTCATAGTTACTTGGAAATGAGACTTGCAACAAAACATGAATCTGTCCACTTATCTGGAATAGTAGGTCAGATCCAGCATCCGAGGCAAACCTGATAGTATGCATACATCGAAGTTTGGTCAACATAAGACTTATAGCTATTTGCCATGGATATGAGACCTGCACCAAAAACATGAACCTGTTCACTCATGCAGAAAATGTAGGTTAGATCCAGCAATCCGTGGCAAGCCTGATAGTATGCATCCTTAGATGTATCATCCATTTAAGATTGGTCATTAGAGAACTCATAGTTACTTGGAAATGAGACCTGCGCCAAAAACTTTAACCTGCACCAAAAACATTAACCCTATTCACTCATCTAGAAAAAGGTCAGATTCAGCATCTGAAGCAACCCGGTAGTATGCATCCTTAGATGTATCATCCATGCAAGTTTAGTAATCATAGGACTCAAAGTTAGTTGGAAATGAGACCTGGACCAAACAAGAGGCCCACGGGCCTTATAGGTCACCTGAGCATCATGCAACAACTTTCAAATGATTGAATTTGGTTCATGTTTCAAGCCAGGTGCTATGGCATTCACAATTCTAAAAGAGGCACCATTGCTAATCATAACTATACACTCAGCAATTATTTAGTTTGTTTACTTAATACCCATAAGCAGGGCAGGGGAACAAAAAATGCATTTCAAGCAATCAGTAATATTCACCAATATCATAAGTGCCCCTACCACACATGAACCCCTGGCCCTAGGTAAACACATTGCATAATTTTTGAAAAGGCAGACTTGCTTATCAATAATGTTTGATTAATAATAAGGAGAAGATTTCAAACAATTCATTTTCAGTACATAAGTAGAGCCCCCCCCCCCCTCTTCGGTATCCCTGACCCAGGGGCCTTGATATTTACAATTCTGGAAGAAGAGCCCTTGCACATCATAACTATATAGGTAGTACATCTGTTTATTACCCTGGAGTAGAGAAATAGATTTTCATAGATGTAATGTATTTTTACTATATAATCATTATATAGCCACTCCGTAACACCATAACCCTTGACCCTGGGGCCATGAATTTCACAATTTTGGTAGAGGCATTCTTGCTCATCATAACTATGTACTTAGTTTATTTAATACCTAGGAGCAGATAAGAAGATTTTCAAAGAAATAATGTATTTTCACTATATAATCAATAGAGCACCACCCTGACCCTGGGGCCATTAAATTCAAAATTTTGGAAAAGGTTCTCTTGCTCATGATAACTTTTTACTTAGTTGGTTTATTTGATACAGAAGAAGCAGAGAAGAAGATTTTCAAAGAATAAATGCATTTTTATTATACAATCAACAGAGCCCTGCCCTAACACCAGAACCCCTGACCCTGGGGCCATAAAATTCATAATTTTGGTACAGGCACTCTTGCTCGGGAGGTCAACATTACCGCTACATTGCCAAAAATTTCAACTCATTACCGCTACATTTTGTCAGATTTTCGACCGATCATTACCGCTACATTTTTCCGGCAAAAAACAATTCATTACCGCTACATACTAAATCAGCCCAAAACAACTCATTACCGCTACATATCGATTTAGCCAGGTATAGTTCGGTTTACATGAGTTCTAATCAATAGAATTTACTCACTGTCTAATCAGAATGAGTACATACAGTGTATATATAAATAACTATGCAGTCGGAATTTGATTATTTAGCGTCATCTTAACATTATGACCACCATTGAGAAGTTTAATACAAATCGAGGGAATGCCGGCTTACTTATCGATTTTTTATAAATTTAGAAAAAAAAATAAGACTTTCAAAAAACTCAAAATTGTGGAGATGCGTTGAAAAGAGTTGCAAAAGCAGCTGCAAAACAGACCTCGACGAATTATATGTTGATTTTAATTTAAAAAAAAAACCCATCCTGTTCAAAGTCCTTTCACTTCCCCGTGGTGAGCAGGAGGAACGGGTCTTCTGCATACATGTACATGTATAGGTTGTACTGTACACGCATAAGTGGCTGGCTAACCAAAGAGGCAATGTAGCGGTTATGTATACTTTTTTATATAGCGGTAACGTAAGGTTTTTTGTAGCGGTAATGACTATGTAGCGGTAATGAAAATTTTGAAAATGTAGCGGTAATGATACGCACCCTCTTGCTCATCATAACTATGTACTTATTTACTTTATTTAATACCTAGGAGTAGAGAAAAAGATTTTCATAGATGTAATGTATTTTCACAATATAATCATTATAGAGCCACTCCGTAACACCATAACCCCTGACCCTGGGGCCATGAATTTCACAATTTTGGTAGAGGTTCTCTTGCTCATCATAACTATGTACTTAATTAGTTTATTTAATACTCAGGAACAGAGAAGAAGATTTTCAAAGAAATAATGCATTTTCACTATATAATCAATAGAGCCCCGCCCTAACACCAGAACCCCTGACCCTTGGGCCATGAATTTCACAATTTGGTAGAGGCACTCTTGCTCATCATTACTATGTACTTAATTAGTTTATCTAATTCTCAGGAACAGAGAAGAAGATTTTCAAAGAAATAATGCATTTTCACTATATAATCAATAGAGCCCCGCCCTAACACCAGAACCCCTGACCCTGGGGCCATGAATTTCACAATTTTGGTAGAGGACTCAATTCTGATTACAATCATACCAACAGTCTGACTGCTTGATGTACAAAAGTAAAGAAGAAGATTTTTTAATGATTACACTAATTTTAGTGGTTTTGGCCCCACCCTTAGATCCCTTGAAGGCAGGGATCACCATGAAATTCTCAATTTTGTTCCCCTTCATTCATAGAAGATATATATATGCCAAAATTGGTTGAAATTGGTTCAGTGGTTTCATATGGAAGGGAATTACCGCCAAAAGTCTATGTATCTTGCTTTTATTCTTATTATGCCTACTTCTTTATGCTTTGTTATTATTGTAATTATATGTCACTTTATTGTTTTCATATTCGTCTTTATTACATTTCACTTTGACTTTTATCATTCTTCATTTTGTCTTTACTTCTATAAGCTGACATGAATTCTTAAAAACGCAACATTTTCATCTATGTACGACTTGTTTCATACCAACGATAGCCGTATTCCGCCATATTTCTTTCAGATACCTTGTCTCATTGTAACGATGTATACCCCAATGCGCTCGTTACAGTTCAATGATTTTTTGGTTTGGGTATCGACTTGTGCACATCTCCGATGGTAAAGCATATATGAGATCACATAAGGGTTGATCAAGACATTTCAAAACCACAATAAACAAAATAATAATCATATTTCTGAATAATTATTGATTTGAATCAAAAGAAAAGAAATGCAAGTTTGGTGAGAAATTTAGATGCACGAGTACGTATTTTTACAGTGCGACAATTTATGCAGAATAAACTTGAAATAAAAAGCAGTAAAATCTGCAACACATTTTGAAATTATTATTATTTGAATGGCGTAAAACAACCAACGTCTTTGATTTGCAGCCCCTATGCAATTGGTGCATATCGAGAAAACGCCTCGAACGCTGTAAACGTACCCATGTACCTGGTAAAAAGGTTACTGCATCGGTTCGAAGATGTGCACAAGTCAAGTGATATACACCCTGAATTCCATTTATTGAAATATGCATCACAATAAAGAAATAAACTCCGTAAAAGCTCAATAGTAAACACACTGTCATTACTCCGTACAGACAAGCACGTCGATACACCTAGTCCGTGCTAATCATATTTTGGTCAGGGAAAATATCACAAGTGGAAAGAGAAGTTATTTGGTTTTTGCGCGGCTGAAGGGGGGGGGGGGGGGTTATAACTGCTGTTCAGAAGCTATAATTGTGAATTGTCTTACATGGAGTTCTAATATACATTATAATCAAAGTCATGTATATAGTCTGCAGTTGGTTTGCGTCGCAAAATTCATTTGTCAATTATCATGATTATAACTGATAATTGTAGTACTAATCTCAAATCTAAACCAAGTAATTTGATGTACGGCAATTATTTACTTCAAATCTTAAAAGCAATGACCCAGAATATTTTTTTTTATGCGTATATAGATCTATACGTTCTTTAACACACAAACACACGAAGAAATGCCATCCACTGTTCAGATTGACATTTAGGCATTTGATTTTTTAGGCGGGGTGGGGGGGGGGGGCGTGCAAAAATAATTGACATGACCGTTATCAAAATATTCTTGGAAGACGGACATCTCTGCCGAATTCAATTTTGAAAATTTTATTTTTAAATGTGTCACTCCGACCACAATGTATGTGCATTTTGAGGTATGTATAAATGTTTTATAATTATGGTGTTATAGAGAGGCTTTTGAGATTTCACTATCCTTGTCTGATAGTGTAGGTACTTTTTTTATATTTAAAAATTATCTCTGTAGGAGTATTTGGGAGATAATTCTAAAAGCTAAGATACGAAGTCTTGACACTGGTTGAATACGGATAATTTTATTTACTAATTGTATATTGAACTAACTCTCTCTCTCTCTCTCTCTCTCTTTCCCTCTCTCTGTAACCATCTGTAACCATCTCTTAGGACAATAATAGGTATAAGATCCTACGCACTTTGTGCCGTCCATTTATTAATCCTTAGGACAGAGCAAGGGTTTTTAAACTAGAGGTATTGTGAGCAATGAGCTCACTAAATGATATCCCCGCCGCCCATATGGTTATAAGAGGATTTGCAGATAGGAGATGGGTATCCTAAAGCGTAGCAGACCTACGGACGGACATAACTATTACTATATACCCTCCCACTTTTCAAGCGGGAGATAAAATAAACATGAATTATACATCACAGGAATGGGTACATCGGGAACTTTCTCAAATACCTTCTCAAACGCATTGGCGTCGGAAGCAAATTGAAACTGGGGGGGGGGGGGGGCTAAGTGCAAAGAAATTTTTTTATACATTCAAAATATCTGTCAAGCTTAAAAAAAGGGGGAATGTCCTTTTCCTAAACACAAATCTCCTATTTCGTGTGGGGGAAAGGGGGGTGGGGGTGGGGTGGGTTCGAACTTCAGTAACAAATTTTTTCTCCAAACACCAACACATTCCTCTTTTTTAACTTATACTGCGACTTGTCTGCGAAAAGCGGGGGGATGGGGAGGCTAAACCTACGCAGCAATATTCAATGTCTATACTAAGTATATATTTGTAACCCCCCCCCCCCCCGGTTCCGACACTTCAATGCTGAACCGGGAAAAGAAACAAGAGAATTTTTAAAAAGCTAATTGTAGGTAGAATGTGGATTTCTCACGGGGAGTTTCCTCTCTCTTTTTATCTGTTTTTTCTATTAATCATTAATTACTTATGTCTGAGAATTTAATTCACATTAAATTATCATTTCATTATTATTGTACCACAGAATCAAACTAGTTTATTATACTCAGCGCAACAAGTTGCGTGAGGTAACATGTTTTGGACCCATCAGTCAGCCCTTTTTTGGGGGGGGAGGGGGGGCAGCGCAACTTCTTATAAACTAATGCACAGAGTTTTGTTGAACTATGCTGATATTCATAGGAGTCAATGTGTCTGTATTTGTACACCACCAGGAAATTCCGAAATCTTTATTTTTTCGGGAATTTCCGCACTTTTACATTTAGATTTTGGCCATATCTTGAATATAAAGATGAGCAGTTTGTCAGCACAATTCCTCATAAACCGGTGCATATAATTTCGTCAAACTTAGCAGATAATTAGGACACAACGTGTATAGATGTGCATATTACAAGGAAATTACGATTCCTTTATTTTTTCTGTGAATTTCAGCACTTCGACTTTTGTGGGAGCGTGGGGTATGTGAATTTACTCACTTTTTCTTTCATTGTGCATAAAATTATAAATAACTTTAAATCAAATTATATTTTGTCTAATAAAGCCAATACACAGTATTTATTTGATTATATTTGATCATAAAGAAATCCCATCTGTTTCAGACGTTTTTCTTAAAATGTTTTTATGAGAGGATATGCATGTTCTATCCCCCCCCCCCCCTTCACAGGAAAATATCTTCATATCTTCAAAAGTTGAATGATTCGTAATGATGCATGCTTTATTATAAATTTGATGAAGTTAAACCATGTTTTAAAAATTTTATTTACACCATTTACAGACAAGAGTAATGTTTATTCTTGAAAAAAAAAATTATTTGCATTTTCTTCAGTCAACCCCACGGCGCTTTCAGCCTTTGATATTTTCCCTGAACAAATAAAATGATCGGCATGGACCACGTGTGTCCAAGCAGTTTTTTTTACTGTTGAGTTAGCAATGGATAACATGATTTCTGAGATGCATTTTTCAATAAAAGTAAAATAGGATAATTCTTTCGACATGTGCACAGCCCTGTAACGATAGCAGTATATATTCAGGTAAATATTTCTATCACTGCATTTGACGCGTTTTCTCGACTGACCTGCATGGAATTTTTGCTCTACTTGAATGTTTTCCATGTAAGTGTATTTTCTATATTGCAGCAAATGCATTCAAAAATAATTTTATTCTCGGTATAGTTCTAGTTTTTGTTGAATTTTTACTTTTCAACCATGTATTGCATGGTCAGTTTATGGACTCCTCTTAAAACTATGATATCGGAGATGTGCACATGTCGACAGCCGGGATAGAAAATCACTCAAGTGAAACAGTTCTAAAAGGCTATATATA
The DNA here is from genome assembly GCF_032062105.1 of Saccostrea cuccullata. NCBI lineage: Eukaryota > Metazoa > Mollusca > Bivalvia > Ostreida > Ostreidae > Saccostrea > Saccostrea cuccullata. Next base: position 54,386 of record NW_026935144.1, on the reverse strand, counting down.
GCAGGTACAAGTGGCCAAAAATGTTCGATTAAATATGGCGGAATCGAAGAAATATGGCGGACAAAGGCGTACAGGAATGAAGTAAGTCGTACAAAGATGAAAAATGATGCCTTTTTAAGAGTTCATGTCAGCTTTAAACAGTTTCATTAATAAATTATTAGCATTATCTCTACTACTCATGTTAATTCAATCACACTAACAATGAAGCATATTCAATGAAGACGAATGGAAGTTGTCAAACCGTCAAAATTTAGTGCGGCATTATAACGCTAGGTGGCGTGGTGTTTGCTACGAGTGTTGGTAAAACTAGGTAAGCAAACCCGGGTCGGGTTATTTGAGATTCTTCAATACGCCTTAATAGTTTATCAATCGAACTGCTGAAGGCCGGATCCGATCTCCCGATCCAATGATGGAAACTCCATATCTATTTTCTCTGGGCACACAGGAATAGCGGCTTCTTTATTTCAGACGTAACTTTATACTATACTGAATATGTTCATTTAAAGGCCGACCCACTTTTTGTTATGTAGTACGTGTAGTAGGAAGAAAATTTAAATTTGATTCTATAGAAGAATTTGAATCTAACTCAACCCCCCGCCCCCGAAATAGGTTTTCATTGGCGTCGCTAGTTAATTGAAAGTTGAGGGGGGGGGGGGGGTAAGTGTAAGAATTTTTTTTAGACCTTCTAAAAAACCTGATAAGCAAAAAAAAAATGTCCATTTTTCAAACACAAAAATACTATTTCGTGAGGAGGGGTGGGGTGGGGTGGGTTGAAGGTTCGAACTCCAATGCCAAAGTTTTTTCTCTCCAAATACCACCTCTTTCCCCATTTTAAACCTCCACTGCATCGTGTCCATGGAAAGTGGGGGGGGGGGGGGGGCTAAACCTACGCAGGAATGTTCAATGTCTATATATACTAAGTCTATCTTTGGAAAGAAGTGGGGGCTAAGCCCCCCCCCCCCCTTCCCGGTTCCGACGCCTATGTATTTTCAAGTTTGGACAATTTCCTGGGGTTTATTTTGCGCTTGTCAAGTTGTTTTCAGCCGGGCAGCTTGAATATTTATTCTCTTGTTGCCCCCCTCCCCACTTTCAAAAACGATGCTACGTCACTGTTCTCTCGCCTGAAAAATATAACTCTACTAAAGTTATTTGTTGGATATTTGAATCACAGGCGCTTGACGTTTTTAACCTTTCTCTTTATAAATAAAAATTTTCCCTACTATAATAATAATATTATTATAGTAGGGAAAAATTTTTATTTATAAAGAGAAAGGTTAAAAACATCAAGCGCCTGTGATTTGAATTACAGTTTAATTGTTATAAAAATTTTAAATATTTTGATACTAGTTAACCCTTGTAAATTGGGTTGATTTTCAGAACCTTCCACTGAATTGAACTTTATTTCACGACAGATAGTAACTGTTGATGCGCGTGATTCTAGGGACAGGGCTTTGTAAATGAGTGAGGAGCGTTATGGGTAGGCAGGAGCGGATCCAGATTTTTTTTCCAGGGGGGAGGGGGGGGGGCACCAAGTAAAAAAAAAATCTAATCCAAGAAATTTCTTGACAAGCATAAAGAGAAGAAAAAAAACCTAAACTCGCTCAAACGTCAAAATTCTTTTTCGTGGGGGTGGGGGTGGGTAACTTTTTCCCTTGTTTTAGTAACCTTGTTAATTCCAGGGGGTCCTACCCCCTCTAGATCCGCGCATGGAAGGTGAAGTCGGAACTAGACTACATGCACCCAGGCACACTAGAAACACCCTGGTCTTTTTTTCTGCGTTAATATTTTATATTAAAATAGCACTTTTTAATAAAGAAAGAAATATCTTTAGTACGCATCGTGTTTGTCATCAACCAGGAGAGCTAAAAAAATCTTAAAAGTCGAAAATTCTATTTGGTGGTGGTGAAGGGGGGGGGGGGGTCGTCAACTTTTTTCAGTAATAAATTTCACTCATATGCCACTAAGTACATATAAATTGACTATTAGTACTGCAACAAAAAGTGTAAGGATAAGGGATGGGGGGGGGGGGGGACAAAGAGCCTTTCGCTGAACTTTTCCAGTTGTAAAAAGTTACGTTTAGGAAAATGTTTCTTGACCACCCTCCCCTCTACCGATGAAACTTACCCCATAGGAGGTCGTCCACCCGGAAGTCAGTATATATATTGAGACTTTGGTGGTGTAGTTGTACATTGTATAATTTCCTTTTCGAGAATTTTTCACTCAAATGGAGAAGCCACCTCATGCCGGTGGAGAGCTGCAAATTTGTCCTATATACTCGGCACTTATAGCCATTGAGCAGTGAGGGATCCTTTTTCGTGCCAGCACCTACTGCGACACGGGACCTCGGATAATGCGGTCTAGATCTCATCCGAAGGACCGAACTCCACATCCTATAGTGGGATTCGAACCCACGACGTATTGATCGACTCCTTACTACTGTACTTCGTGACTCTATATAGAGCAGACGCCGTAACCACAGTGCCACATGGGCGACTGCATCCAGGGGGGGAGGGGGGGGGGGAGAGAGAGAGAGAGAGAAGGATTATTATCCATATGTACTCGTGAAGATTATCTATGTCTAACTAAATGGTTAAAATGATTTAATTATAAAACACTATTAAAATGATATTATTTAAATATTTATTCATATAAAACCTAGTATATAGGTCCCTGATAGAACGGATAAATTTTCTTCAAAAACTGAAAACGTTAGTATATATAAACATTGTTTTACGATTTAAAAAACTATTCGGGGGGAGTCCCACGGTATAGTCTTCCGAAGGAAGCATCACTATGTAGTCAGTCTTCCAGGGGAAATCTTACCAACTAGCGAGACTTCCGAGGAAATGGCATGCATCGGGTACATACCTGGACTTATAACAAACATCAGTCTTTTAAAAATTTAAGTTTGATTAATAAAGTATTAAGGCAGAAAATTGAAAAAAAAACTCGAATAACCCCGGCACGGGTTTGCTTACCTAATTTATCCAACACTCTTAGCGAACACCCCTGCCACCTAGCGTTATAATGCGGCACTAAATTCGGACAACTTGTATTCTTCTTCATTGAATATGCTTCATTGTTTGCGTGATTGAGTTAACGTTCGTAATAGTTATAATCATTTAAGAAACTGTATCAATTTAATAGAAAGTAAAATGAATTTACAAGAATAAAGCAACATAGAAGTAAGGGCAAAATGAAGAGGGATAAAAGTCAAAGTGAAATGTAATAAAGACGAATATGAAAACAATAAAGTGACATATAATTACAATAATAACAAAGCATAAAGAAGTAGGCAGAATAAGAATAAAAGCAAGATACATAGACTTTTGGCGGTAATTCCCTTCCATAGTTTCAGAGAAGAAGCTGAAAATGTTTAAATGTTAACGCACGACGAACGACAAAAACGGATAGCAATAGGTCACCTGAGTTTACTCAGGTGACCTAAAACTTTAACCTGCATCAAAAATGTTAACTTGCTCCAAACACATTAACCTGGTCATTCTTTTGCTGAATTGCATCTAAAACTTTATCTGTACAATTAAACCCACTGGAAGCATCTTTCATGCAAGTCTTATCAATGTTAGGCGTGAAAGTACTTAGAAAGAAAATCATGCCAATAACCTTAACCTGGGACGCCAAGGGTATCACATAAGCTCCCCCAACTTCGTTAAGGTGAACTAAAAATCATATTAAGTAATTATTACAAAATATCAACCATAACTGTATGTACAATAATATGAATGTAAAATTATGAGAAATGGATATCACGCAATTTTTCTAAACACTACATTGCTCATTATTTTTAAATTAGCTAGGCCACCTGACTTGCCAGTAGGGAGCTGCAAATTTTGTTTTATACTTACCGTTAGCACTATGGGACATTGAGCAGTGAGGGATCTTTTTCATGCCAACACCTAGCTACTGCAACATAGGGTCTCAGTTAAAAAAAGTTTCATCAATGATTGACTACTTATTCAGTGACTCTAGAGCAGATGCTCTAGCCATTGCACCACTCGTGACTATATTGGAAATGAAGCAAAAAATTCTTTTAGAAATCATTCTCTGAGTTAGTTGACCCATATAGTGCTTTAAAAGATACTATAGACATACTTTCTTTTGAACGGAATTATAATTTATGCTTTTCAAGTATGCAGTAAGAATTTTTCCACCAAACTTTGTCAAAGCATTCTTTGTCATTGAGACCTATACAAAAGCAAAAATTTGGCATAATTTCCTACCTGCAGATTGATCAGAAATTATGATTTCATGGAATTATGACTCAGCAAAAAGTATATTTATAGCATGTATATACCGGTATGCATTCCTTTCCAAGAAATGAAAATTGTACTCTTAGTTAAAAATAGTTTTTATTTGTTATGTAAAAGTTGTATGACACTGGTCTGAGAGTAACCAATAACACTTCAAATACACCGTGTATAAAAATGGGATTACAAAAATACAAACTGGTGTGTTGAATGGCTCTTAATGCTTCTATAGAACAATTTAAATTTTCTTTGACAACATTCATCTACCAGAAATACCCTCAAGTTAAATAGATGCAAATGTCTGCCATTAAAATGGTGCAATAAATAAGTGAGAGAATATTCTTATTTCAACCACCAACATAAATAAGAGAGAGAAAAGGGCAGTAAATAAAGGTCATTCAAATCATGGAAAAATTCTTGTAAAAACAAGACAATGTACAAATATGAAGGTTTCAAACATTTGCTTTTGAAAAAAGTCAGTTAATAATTGAAACATTATACTATAAAAGTCATTTGGCACATATTAAAAATGCAAGATAGTAAAAAAAAAAAAAAAGAAACCAGTAGTTTACTTTAATACCAATATAATAATATACCAGCATGCCAAAATATTTAATTTTATTAGTAAATCCACTAAGGAAAACATTAAAATTTGATGCTTCATTTTTCAGAATAGACTTTTCATCGTGCTCAAGAAGACAAAAAAATATATATCAATGTTTCACTTGGAAAAATTCCATTTAAGATATTGTAAATAACAATGAATATTTACTATGATACTTAGTAGTTCGTAAATGAGAACAGAAAATGACTGCAACTTAATGCACACAGTACGTCAAAACACAGAACAAATTGCAATGCTGGACTTGTATTTATGCACCATATATCCTTGAAACTTATTAATAAACATATTTCTTTAAGCAGTGAACTGGTGAAAATAATGAAAAGTGATAATATGAGAATTTACTGATGAATCTACAATTATATATACTAATGGGCTTTTTTTTATCAAACAGAAGAAAAACATAAGACATATACAACTTTCAATTTGAATCCAGTTACTGTATCCTATGACAATGGGATATTAAATATATAAATATATAGTAACCTTAGACTATAGCTATTTTATGGACAAAACAAGCATTGCTTTCCATTTATAAGTAAAAGCTATAATAATTGACGGGGGTTGTTGAGGTGTATGTTTATCATGAAAGGTAATACCATAGCTTTCTATAATGTAGGTGTCTACATATTGTTGACATTGATATACCTAAAGAAAAAAATTGCTTTCATGACAAAGGAAGATTTATTTTAAATAACAAATTAAGAATGGCCTTGACCTTAGATTCATACATGATGTTAACTGAGGTTCAGGGTACATTCCAGTGGAAAGCCACAGTATGCATGGTTATACATGATCTATATTAAGACTGTTCCTTAATTTTAAGCATGATAAATTTTAGCTTCGTATCCCCTTACTGAAAATGAACAATTGTATGAAGTATATAATAAATATTTACATACATGTATGTTATATATTACAAGGAAATGACCTTGGAAGTATTGACAAAATGGAATCTAATCGATACACAGAGACCCATGAGCCACATTATCAATGCTCACCTGAGTAACTAACCCTGCTGATCTAGAAGAAAGATTTTTATCTTTTAACATAAATAATTGTGATCCCATGGGATATAATGGTCCCACCCTATTTAATCATGGTCCACACCATGGCTTTGCAGTTAATTAAGGAGAATAAAATCTTTCATTTATACATGCATTAGTTAAAATTTGATCCAGATTTTAGCCTTCTTTTACTAAGATTCATTGTTTTTGGGTCAAAAAATGAATCAAAACAACTTAGAAATGATTGCACATTAATATTTCTTATGTGGTTCTTAAGAAGGTGGATGCAAGGCAAATGGTATTTATAAGAATGCACTTAAGCTCAGGTCATCTAGCAATAAGAACATCTCACCAAAATTTATTTTTAGAGAGCGTTACCATATTAATTCTAAGCAAAATCATGATTCAAAACTTGGGTGGGTAGCTATTAAATTACCTTTCTTACAGAATATGCATTGAAATACTTTTGAAAGAAAAGGCACAAAGTGTTATAGAGCTACTCTGTTGATAAACAATTCTTTTCAAGTATGAAAAATAATTACTCTGACTTTTAAAAGCTGTTCAAAGAGGAAGTTATGAAAGGCTTATGACATGAAATTATTTTATACAAATACAGAACTCAGTTTGCATTACTTGAAATGATACAAAAGATATATTAAAAGCCTTAAGAAAAATACAGGAAAAATAAGAAACAAGAAAACACGGAGCACCTACTTTTGAAATCAGAGAGTACAACAGACAATAATTACTTATAGCACAATTAACGCATTCATTTCATAACAGCTATAAAACATTCAACAATTTTTGCACCATAGCTGACAAAGGGATATTTTCATTCTAAAATACATATTATTCTCACACTTTTGATATTTGTTCCATCATTATTGTTCTGTCATACTGTTACTTAATTGCTCAGTAAGTCTCGTTATATAATTGTAAGATCATTTACAACAAAATAAATATCAACAACCTTCACAGATGTGTGAAAACACTACAGCCTTATAATTCTCATAAATAAAAATGCTTAACAGATAATGCTTTACTAACTGTTTAACAATCGATGTAAATCATCAATCAAATGTTTCAATCCAAAAACATAATTTTCATCCTCCTCCGGCATATGGTAAACATGAGCGAAGTCTATCATACGCACTTGAACTTTAGGATGAACAGATTCAGACTGACCGTCCGTCACTGAATCCACAAAATCACTGGAGATCACATCTGAGAAATCATTTTCAATAATGGAGTCTGTATCGCCGTTACAGCAGTTATCGGCGACGCTCCCCTTGAGACCGGCGGAAGACGTGGGAGATTTAGATGATAGGGGAGAGTTCACATCGCCGTCGAACACAATTAAAATGGAACTGGCGAAAAAGTGAAAGGTCCGCTGCTTATTGAACCACTCTAAAATTTCCTTCAGCCTCACTATCACAGCTTTTATCACTTCCTTTTGCAAAACGCCATCTAGGGAGAAGAATTTTCCAAACCCTGCAAATACCAAAGGTGTGAATTTTTATCCAGTTCTTTTATATATTTATATTAAAACTGAACTAAAATTTAATTTTTTAAAACATAGTCTTATCAGAGAAAAATATTAAATATTTGTTTGATTGTTTAATGTTTCTTTAAGAATTTTTCACTCAATGAGATGAGACGCTTGCCAGTGGAAGGCTGCAATTTTAGACCTGCATGTACTCAGCACTTAGAGCCTTTTGAGCAGTGAGGGATCTTTCTCATGCCAGCATCTACTGTGACACGGGACCTGTTTTCAGGTCCTGCAGTGGGATTTGAACCCGTAAAGATCAACTCCTTACATTGCAACTCTAGAGTAAATGCTCCAACACTGTGCAACGTAGGGAACTACTTCCTAAGTAAAGAGTGCCTTTAATTAAAGTCAACTTTTTTTTCAACTTTACCTTTAAAAACAATAGTTTCTTCATTCAAGTTTTTGCAGAAGTACTTGTCAAACTTTTGTGATTTTCCAGTGCTTGGACTATACGTCTGAAAGAAAAATTTTGTATATTAATTAAACTACATTTTGAACCAGACCACCAGTACATAACCACCAAAATCCTAATTAATATATCTAATCTATAAAGGAGAAAATCTTTATTATGACTGGCAGTCATTAATATAAAACTTGAACACAAGTCAAAAATATAGCTAAAATGATTATTTACTTCTTTTTTCCATGTTGGATATAAACTTTTGCAGGTTTTACTCTATTCTTACCTGCATTCCAGAGATCTGGTACCCAATGTTCTGTGCTGGAGGAAACTTGGCAATTTCCAGGGCCATTTTCTCTTGCGAGGCCTGGGGGTCATACGTTTTCCTCCCCATCTTAATATCCAGAACACATGGATGCTTCATGTCCAAAAGTAAGTTTTCCAGTTTCATGAAGCGAGCTAAAAAACAAAAAATGCAGAGAAGTTATGTACACAATAAAGATATAATTTACTCCCTAGTTCATTTTTACTTCTAGTACAATTATATTTTCTGACATAAAATGCAAATAACCATGGAATGAATTTAGTGTTGAAAAAGGAATATGTTGGTCGGTAAGATAAAATTGAATGTGTATATTAGACATCTCAAAACTAATAGAGAACCAAGACTTGATCTTAAAGCATGTTCTAAAATGTTCTTGTCAAACTTAACAGTTTCTTCATTAAGAAATTTTGATGGGTTGTTTATGTTATCTCCCTTAGCTTTGCATGTAGATATGTACCAAAAAGTTTGTTAATTTATCAAGCTATTACATGTATTACTGTAAATCACCTTTTATTCTCGAGAACTTTATTTTCACGTAATTACATGAGACAGTAAGCTCGCGAAAATTTCATTCTCACATATAATAGAATTCCTTAAGATTATATAGACCAATGACCACAATTCATGAAAATTTTGTCTCGCTAATAAAGAGTCAATGACTATCTCGCGAAAATAAGGTGTCGCAAAAATTAAGTGACCTACAGTATTATTTGCGATTATATATTCTCATTTGGGAGCATGGGGTATCATTTAGTGAGCTCAGTGCTCAAAGTACCTCTAGTTTAGGATAGGTTTGCCATAAATCTGCATTATCAGAGCATGTAATGTTTTGTTCATTGAAAAATTATATTGATATTCTGTTCTATTTTATAAAATGTTAAATGGCCTGGCCGACAAGCATCATAAATTTTTTTCTCCATATTTGTTTTCAATTGATTTAAAGCAAAAGGCATTTGATAATTTAAATAGGATCAATATTCATTTAACTCTCTACTTTTAAATTGCTTTGTTGAATATGTTTCTGGATAAAAATCAATATTTAACCGTTGGGCATGTCATTTCACAAAAAATCAACAATGAAGTATGAGGAAAAAATTTAAGCAGTCAATATAAATTGAAATATGTTGATATGAATATGTGAACATTCAAAACTTGGTCAACTGTACTCTGCAAACAAACTCTCTGCCCAGTAACCAAACAGCTTTATAGCTATGTACACATGGTCTCCACAAATCAACGAAATAAATGACAAAAAATCGCAATCGCATTTTTATGCATGTGTGCCCCATTTATTGAATAATATAAAATTGCTAGAGGCCCCTGACTGAGAAACAAGAAATACTATATTGAAAATTAGCGAATTTATCTAATTATTCTTTTAGCCCTACTTTTATTTTTCTGTTTGTCTTAATCTTATGGAAGCTTGAACACTGGTCTTAACTTTTAAAAGAGAGAAGTTTGGGCTTTCATATTTAACATGTGTATTAATTACCTTTGACAAATCCTTTCTGAACCCCTATAATCTTGAAGTCTGACATACTTCTAAAAATTTTGACCTTGACTATAGCTTCAGCAACTAAAGATATCGAGACAGGGCTATCATATTTTAGTGCATTACCGTGTACATGTAACAAACCCCTTCCAGACTGACTTTAATTTATGACCTGTTAATTAAGTTAATACCTTTAAAAAAATCATTTTCTAATCTATATCAGAAACATATGGACAATTTTCATGGAAAATGTGCATTACCTGCAATAATGTGGCCCAGCTCAATATTTACAATGTTGTTTTTTGCAAAGCATTTGCCCCATTAAAAGTCAATATTGTGAAAATCAGGCAAAGTTACACGTACATGTATATAATTCAAGGTGGGAAATGAAATGTGTTGGGATGCTCAGAACTGCTAAGACGCCCATGGACAACAATGCTCACTGGCTAAGCTACACTTACATGAACATGAAAAATTCTGACTTCATATTGTGGCCACACTCTAGCTTTAAGGGATCATATAAACTGAACATGAATTCACACATCCTGAGGATGTTTCATTTATCAGTATGACTAACACGGTCACAGTGTTTTCTTTTCCTGTAGACAAGCTATATATGTAAAACTTGACCCCACATATTAGCCCTACTCTTAGCTAATTTAAAAAAAAAAAAAAAAATTACAACATTCATTCCTTCACTCTGGAACAGTCAGATTTTCTTTTGTGTTCCCACCTACACCCGCTTGGATTCTTTGTGTTCTTGAAATTTTTTAAGAAATGAAACAGGACAAGACGGTTACAAACTTACAGTATACATGTACCACAGAAATCCACCCAACACAACGAATAACACCCTGAAAGCAGAGAGACCACAATTCCCTACCACAATTCCCTGAATTTGGTTGTTTTCAAATAAATTTTACAGCTTACTTGATTCTATATGATATAGCTGAAAACTTTTTTAAAAAGTCCAAAATATTAATTAATTGTTTTACCATCAGATTCTTTTGGAGAATGTACCAATCCATGGAATTTTGGCACAAGGTCACGTAATTGTAGCAGCACTTTATCATCGGACTTTTGTTCGGAGAACAGTTCCTGGTAAAACTCCACCTCCCTCTGACCTTTGGGGGGACACTGCACCGGCTTTAATATTGTCCCATCCTCATGTAGTAAGCACCCTGAAAACAAAAAAAAGCATCCCTCTTATTTTTCACAGTCTGTAGATGTCAACTAAATTATTTTCATCAAAATTTTAAAATAAGTTAAAAGAGCAAATTATATTCCAGTGAAATACATGTATAAAGTTTAAGATTTACTGAAAGAAATGAGGGCTGTCATTGGCGAGAACTGCAGAACAATTATTTCGGGTCGGGTACTGGTTTTTTTTTTTCTGAATTCAGTTCAGTTCCAATTTGTATAGCAGAAAAGGTTTTACCTTAAAAATGGTGTTTAAAATGAAAGGTTCATTAGTGTGGAAATATTTCAAAAATTGTATTATGTAATTTGAATCATTTGGTTCAATTATTTTTCTAGTCAGGAAACTAGTTTAAACTAGACATTATGTTGCTGTTTGTTAGATTAAAAAAAAATTTTTTTTGGTCAAATATATTATTCAAATCATGATTTTTTATTCTATTGTATACCCAAACTGAAAAACCCGGAATTTAAAAAAAATTAGAACCAACCTCACCCAGAAGAATATGGAACCGACAGCTAGCCCTATAGGGAATATATAACCTTCCTGTTATGCAAACACACTAAAGGGTTTTTGAACTTAAATATTGCTGAATATTGGCACAAGTCAGATATACAAATGCACAAACTTATAAGTGGATATGTACAGTCAACGAGTGCCAATATTCTTCAATATAAGTTCAAAAACTCTTTTATTATATCCTGTGTAGCTAAAACATTTTACCATTGATTGATATTAATTATTTATTGATATAACTCAAAATTAATGAGAATTTTTCCAGCATCGATATTAAAATTAATTAAATCGTGTAATATCAGCATCTGTCTGGGAAGTAGGCCTATTCAACATGCGATATATCACATCATTTCACTGACCCACTAAGTATTTGAATTTGCTTATTGAGATTTTTATTGACACCTAGCTATTATAGGTACCAAATGACTAATTAATATTTTCAACTTTGCGTAAAAATAACCACATTTAAGTAGCTGTTGTGCCCTTTCATATATTATTTCATTATTTCATATATCATTATATTGACAACACATTTTTTTGTTTACAATGGAGAGTTCAATATTGAATGCTTACATTTGGAATGTTTCTAGTATGTATATTTATATTATATGTAACATGTGTGTAATACAAATTGAGTGCCAAGATATTGAATATTAAAATTATATAGACTTCTTGCAGTTTTTGTCACATTAAACTACTTATATGCTATCTAATAAAGCAAATTACATAAGCATATATCCATTTTTAAAATTCTTCTGAAGTAGAACAACCCGAGATCTTGATCACTAAGTGTATATTTGTATCCTCCACTAGAAAGTTAAACCTGCATATCGATCTTCCTGTCTTGAGCAATATTCCTTTTTAAATGTGAGCTTTAAATTTTTTTCTGCATTAACCTTCATTACACAACCATCATTCTAAATACCATGTAAGATGACTTCCTTCACTTCATAAAACCTGTAAACGTAATATTACTTTAACTGTAACAGTATAAGTATACTGGTATGTTTTAAAGGAGCATATATGATCTGTTTCTAAATTATACTGCTTGAAGTGGAATGCAATGTCTTTTATTTCCATTATAGATATACTGGTAGATCAGATTGCCTATATTATGCAACCATCTGACCTAATTTTTTAAAAATATATCTTGAGGAGTGGTTCAATTCAGGCATGACTTTGCCACAATGACACATTTTGTATTGATGTTTCATAATAATAAATTACTGACTGAATTTATAATGTTACAGATTCCATAAAATATAATCTATTTTTATCAAACAGATCAAATGACAAAAATTCACTGTGAGCTCCTGTTCTCATCATTCTAGTCATTTATCGTCACAATTAACTTGTAAGAACATGTCATATTTCATCCTAATAACAGCATATGCATTATGCAATGTTTTTTTCTTATAAATATATCATTTTCGTAGCTTTATTCATTATATATAGCTTTACCCTGGTATTTATAATTTATCTCATACAAACTGCTATTACCGGTATGTCATTCTTCTTGGACTCAGTGTTACTGAATTGTATGATTTATTACACCTTGTAAATAACCATGATCTGTGTGGAAATTTTGAATTTTATTAAAGCAATATGAGCTGCATGTTTGACATCGGAAAAAAATGTTGCAAATTTGTAATTAACTATTTCAATGACAGAAAAATAGAACATTTATAAACTTCTTTGTTCATATTTGCTATGAAAGAACTTTTAATACGCGCTGATTGAAGCAAAATTGAATTATTGTCGTCCTGTACAATAATGATTTCTTATTACTGTATATTCGGTTGTACAGAAATATTTCTTCTGAAACATTTTTAAACTTTATTTTGGTTTTATTGATCATAAGGGTTTAGATTACATACATATTAATCATAATAACACATTTTACCAGCAAAATAAAATTCTCAAAAATGCAGCTCATATTGCTTTAAATTACGGACTTCCCTAGCTGCTTTCATAGTATACAATAACATATATAATATGACACCTACGTCTAGAATTACATATAACAATAATGTCTATCTGTTATTTCTACCTTCAAAGCAGGTGCCAATAAACTGAATAAACAACAAGGAAATTTTTTTCGTAAAATTATATCTTGTATGACTCTTAACATGCTTACTACCAAACTTTTCTGATATAAATATTTCTATCAATAGTGCACATGACCACTAAGTCATTATCAAAAATTGCATTTATAAGTCATCAATCTATTCCCCCATAAGACCAGACATTGCATGAAATCAGTAGATGAATTCATAAATGCTGAATCACATACAGGTCCATGCAGAATTATTGGTATACAAAGTAACTAGAAAACTGACCAGTCAGCAAGGGCCCCGCTATGAGGTAGAATTATAAGGGTGCAGCTTATGGAATGATTTAAGAAATACATGACGAATAAGAAACAGCAACTGTATTCTTAAAATTTCAAGATAATTCCCGAATGTCCAAAAACCTGTAAATAATATCCTTGTATTTATTTTACATAAGGCAGTAAAGAACAACTCAACACTGAATGTATATCTAAATAATAGTGAAGCTTTTGTTATATAAAATGCCAGCCTTCAATGAATGCAAATACATATCATGAAGGCTTGACCTTAACTTCAAAACAAACAGCAGTTGCAGACAAAGGTTTTCATTAATCTTAAAGTGACAGATAAAGATAAGCCTTCTAAATTTCCTGCAGCAGGCTAGATAATTAATCCCAAGGGATTAATTGTACTTCTCTCTCATCATTTTCTTCTTAATTTATAATAATAACTTTTTCAGCAATGATAGAATGATCGAGGTTTTTATCCAACTGCCTTAAAAATTAATAATATTCTTGAATTTTCATGAAGAAAAAAAAATAAATAAACAAATAAAAATAAAAAATATATCTTCTTTAATCTATTTCTTCTTTTTCAAAGTCAATGAAATTAAAACTCATCGTGTAGGCTATTTCAACAAAAATAAAGTAAAAACATTTATACTTCAATCCACATTTCATAGTGTTCATAGCATTCCAAATGGACTTAACTTCAAAACAAACTTCATTTGCAGACAGAGGTGGTAATTAATCTCAATGTGACAGATAAAGATAATGCTTTGGATTTTCTTCAGGAGGAAAGCTAATTAATCCCAAGGGGCTCATTCATTGCAGTATTCAGTTTACAACATTTTCAGAAGTTATCTCTCTTTCCCAATTCATTCTTATATAAAGTTAAGGAATCTACCCCACCACCCCAGCTCCAAACCAGAGGACATAGAGAAACAAACTTAGCATCAAAATATGTCTTTTTGCCTACTGAACTACCATACCAAATTTGAACTTAATTGGGCTACCATAAAAAAAGTTATTAGGAAAAAACAGAAAATTTGTGGACGGAAGAATGACAGACGGACAGACAGACAGACAGAGTGATTACTATAGGGCACCCGCAAATCCTTGCGGGGCCCTAAATATTGATACAGGCTTCTTAGTACAGTAATTCATTAAAGCCAAGTGATCAGGTCCATGTAATAGGAACAAATAATAAGATTAAGGGGGCTCTTTACAATGTTACAACATGGCGTACTTCCGTTGAAACGCCATTTTGGTCCCAAATGATCTGATTCAAATTCACTTAACACTGATAAATCACTGAGTATAATACAACATGCGATATTGTGGATGGAATGTACATTGTATCACCTCAATTAATACAGTGTATTGCCCAACACGCATCCTTTCTTTAAAAATAAATTGTTTGTCAATTTATTCAATTTCTACTTATTCAATTATTAAATAATATATTTACAAACTTATAGAATAAGATTTATAGGTGAGAAAATATGATATAAAATCATGGCTTGTCCATATGTTAATTCATCATTACGTGTCAAAACACTCAGAAATTTATTTTTTCTTCAATAAACATATAATGCTTTCCAGCAAAAAATATCTCTCAAAAATGCAAATTTGATAAGATAAGACATACATGTATGTATTATCTTCCCATCGAGTAGAGGATACTCTGTTCACGATTTGTATACACCCAAATGAATGGTTATACCTGGTGAAATTTAAAGTCTTCATGAAATCACCAAAACGTTTGGACGGTAAGTAGAATTTTGCATGACCCAAACATTTGATCAACATTGATTATCAGCTGTTTGTATGGGAAACGTGCAGGTTTTAGACGAAGTGTGAATTTGGTTGTAGGAATTTCTTTTACCCGCTTTTGGCCATTTATCATGTTTACATGCTTTGTTATATCTAGCACTGAATAACACATGCAAGTTGGATAAAAACGGTAAGTAAATCTACCTTTCTCAATACCATGAATTCACTCAATACATGTCTTTGTCATTGACTGGAAATGTGATGGTTTTCGCTTAAACTCATTTAAAAACAATACATGAACAATACGAACTTCTTTCAATGTCCTTACTTGACATTTTTTAAATACTTGTGCAAGTAGAGTTTACTTTAAGTTTATAAAAAAAAAAGAGTACAAAGATATTTGAGTCCACTCTTAAAGCGGATCTCTCACACCTGAATTTTTGTGATGTTTGAAATTTTTGACATTTTTTCAATTTTGTTCAATTTCTTTTTTTCATTGTTTTTACCCTTTGATATTCTATTTCTTTTCAGATATTGGAGAAGATCCAACCAGCTATTCTCAAGAAAATGCTGTTTTACTCTTTCTTTTGTCTATTTTTGAAAATTTAAATAAAAATTATGTTGATCTTATTTTTAACTTTGTTGGTTATTATTTCAATATTTTATAACATAAAACTTTGAAGAGAAAGAAATATATGCGGTATATTGCATATACTTGCCCCCACAAAAGTTACATTTTGAAAACTTCACGAAATGTGCTGTATTCAATAAATTGTATGAGAAATATAAATTAACAGAACATATTATAGTTTCAAAGCAGTTTATTCACAATTTTTGTTTTTATGACATCACAAACTAGTCCAATTTTAGAAATTTTTTCAGAAAGAGGACAAAATGGACAAAATTTCAACAATTTTAGCTTTTAAATTTATAGAGCGCATGTTTGTTCAGGATTAATATTTACATATTTCACTGATATTATCATTCTACACATTATATCAAAATATTGATTCTGAACACACATGCGCTCGGTGACTTTTACTCAAAATATCGACGAAATATGTACATTTTTCTGTAGAATTCATTAAAAACTGAAATTTACGTCATGTTTGTGACGTCATTACGTACATATGACGTCATAACTTATGAAAATATTCAGTGCTTTGAAGTCAGCATATACTCCCCTGTTTAAGAACTAAATTAAATATACCTCCATCAAAGTTTGATTTGGGGGGCAAATATTGGTTATTACCGAATAAAGTTCTTTAGAGCACTGGGCCTACAAAAATATAGATAGGAGGGGTTTTAACAAAATTAATAGAATATTTCAAATATTTCTAAAAAATAAATTGAAATACTTTGGAACCTTATTTTATCGGATATGGGGCATATTTTTAGAAACAAATGCATGCAACAAAAATCAGTTATACTTAATAGGTGTAGAGAGCCCCCTTAAGGCCAACATTTTTTAATATGCAGTTTTACGGGACCGCCGACCCTAATTTGGGCTAAAATGAAATAAAAATAAAAGTCTCTTCTTCAAGTTTTATTTTTGTTTCTCCCGCCGATAGCTTATTTATAGTCACTGAAAAAATAAAAGAAACGTCAACAAAATTTTTACAAGCCTTTCAAAACGTGATTTGTCATTGGCTAAGGTAAATATATCCATCCAGTCACAGTTGACAAAACTAATCTGCATGAATGAGAAGCGTGGATAGTCACTGCATAGCATAACAGTTAGCGGCAAAATGTCAGAATCGTAGTGTTTAATATATTTTTAAATTGACTCAGTCATTTTTAAAAAGTAATATGTCATTTATTAGAAAAAAAGAATATTAATTTCAGATTTACTTTTAATGAAAGATTGAATAAAATAGATGAAACATTAATCTTGATCAAATGTTATGCAGAGGGCCACGTGGAAATTGACGTTCTGTCAACCCGTTGTTTTGAGAGGTTTTAAGTATGTATTATCTTGACAACTGTTTTAAAGCATTGAAATACGGCTTGAAGATTGTTCTGAAACTTATTTTTATGACAATCATGTTTTCTTTTACATGTAACGACTGTACAGAACACTGTAGAAATTGGCGTGACTGAGGAAATTCGAGTACCAACTTTCACTCGTTAATATCATGTTAATCACACTTATTACGATTCAAAATGGAATTTTGCTTGTTATGTAACAAATTAATGTACATCAGCGTGGTAATAACAGCTTTCTTTTTTTTTTTTTTAAAAAATACCAATTGGGAAAAACAAAGCTGCAGATGATACGTCCATACAAATATGACCTGGGTTTTTTTATTCAAAAGTTGTGGATTAGAACAAGTTTTAACAAATATTCGAATTCTGCAGTAAACAGAGTAATTGTCATTGCCTATTTTACATGTATATACTTATGGTAAATATGTGTATTTTCAACAATCATGTACTTTGAAAGCTGTAGCAATTTTGAGGCAATTTGAATATGATTTCAAGAGAAAAGATATGTTTTATCCATTTTTGTGTATATTAATTTGAATTGCATTGAAAAAGATACACAGATTTTCTTTTACCATTAGTCTCACTTGTGAAATAATTTAAATGATCCATTAAAAGCCTCACTAAATATATATTCTTGCCATATGATAGCTACTCATAAATCCTCAAATCTTATTATTTATTGAATACCAAAAAAAATATATGATAAAATTGTTTTGCATGCATTAATTTTTTCAAATAACACCCTTTTCTGACAAATTAAGGTAATAAAACAATTCCATTCTTAATTCAAAAAATAAAAAAAATTGTTACATTTTTTGGTTTTATTTTTATTTTTCTGACCGACTGCTTGAATTTGAAGGTTTTATTTTTATTTTTATTTCGACCCCCCGACTCAATTTTTTGAAAAAAATTCCCGTAAAACAGTAAATAAAAAAATGTTGGCCTAAGGCATTCCATATAATTTGGGAAACTAGGAGAAACCATCATGTTGCACTAAAAGAAACGGGACTTTAACAGGCAAATGACAGCAATGTTTGGCAATAAAAAAAAACATGGAAAATGCAAATTCCACAAAATTTTTCAATAAATAAGTCTTCAAGGTGCTGCTGATATTATTGCACTGTCACCTAAAACTGCATGGCCATGAAGTATTCATTTTCTTAATTCAGAGAGCCAAAAGAGGCCCCAAGCATCAGTCGAACCTTGCTCTTTGCTGGCATCAGTGATTTTTGCCATATTTTACAAATTGTGAAAAGTTTAGGCAAGCAATGAATTAGCAACATAAGTTTTGAGATGATTTTTTCTTTTTTCAACACTATTTATAATCCATTACAACAGAGTTGTAGGGAATAATATTACACTGGTTAGTAATGCTATCATGTGTGTGTGCTTATTTGTGGGTTATGTCCTGTGTGAAATGGAAGTGATGTAATTATGTTCCCCAAACAAGTTTGGGAACATATTGTTTTACTCTGTTTCTTATTATTATTATTATTATTTTTTTTCTTATTTGTTCTCCGGTACTTTTTTGTCCGCGAGTGTTCTCAGAAACTGTTCACCAAACTAAGTTAAAACCTTTTTAGGGTTAATGGGTGTGTAGTGTAGGTGTGCGGAACGAAGGTCATTTTGCGCGCATACGCCTGCACGTGCGTGCGCGTGAAATGAGTGAAATGACTGATATATTTAATATAGTCATAACTTTTACATTTTTTGATGAAATGCTTTGAAACTCATTATATAAGGATATATTAATAGTGTTAATAATATAATACTGTCAAATTAGCACGAACTCACGCGCATGCACATGCGCTTTGCTCTGATTGGCTGAAACTAAAAACCTCAATATCTTTTCTGTTTTTTGACAAAATGCTATGAAATTTAAAACATAGGCATACTTTAGGATGTCCTACAAAATGATATATAACAATTGTCATGAAAACATGCGCATGCGCCGCTGCAATCTGATTGGCTTAAACTTTAAATGGCTATAACTCCCTTGTTCTTCAAGCAAACAAGATGGGGTTTAGAACATAGACAGACATAATGGACTGCTACAAGAAGGTATGGTCGTCATGCACATGCATGCACGTGCGTGCACGTGCGCTTTGATCTGATTGGCTGAAACAAAAATATCAATATCTTTTTCGTTTTTTGACGAAATGCTATGAAATCTTGGACATAGGCATGCATTAAGATATCCAACAATATGATATGTAACAATTTTCATAAATGCATGCACATGCACGTGCGCTGCAATCTGATTGGCTTAAACTTTAAATGGCTGTAACTCCCTTGTTTTTCAACCAAACAGGATGGGATTTGGACCTTACACAGACATAATAGACTCCTACAAGAGGGTATGGTCATCATGCACATGCATGCACGTGCGTGCACGTGAAATTGGTAAAATTAAGAATACACCTGAATGATCGTATTTTTAATGCTTTTGGATTTAACGCTTCAATATTTAGTATATCAAGATTTCTAAATAGTGGCGACAAGATGTTAGTATTATGCATATGCATTCACATGTGCACGCGTGCTATGCTTAAATTTGAATATACTTGGAATACTTCTGGTAAAACGTTGATAAAGTCTTAAATGCATAGAGTTTGCCTTTTTTAATAAAGCTTACAAGGAATATGGCACGAAAAGGGATTTGGGGAGCGTTTGGGGAACATCTGTAACGGTTCCCGTTACAATTAGCACTAGTTTGTATTGTGATCAACGTCAACTGCTGCCTTAATTTATAGATATGGTCTGTGATAGTGGGGCGCTCAGCTTTGCCGTGTCCATGTCTTGAAATTTTATCTGAACAAGTACATTTATACACTGATGAGAGGCTCTTATGAAAAAATGGCCAATATATTCAATAATTACCGGTAGTAATCTTTGCCCTTTGAATCCTGTGAAGTAGGTTTTTAAAGATAATCTTTACTTTGTTCTCAATACCTATGTTGCTAAAATTATCTACAGTACATCATTGTCTACAGGCACCAGGAAGTTTTCAATTAGTCCAAGCTCTAAATCTACTTATGATGAGTCTGTGATAAAAGAAACACCCCCCCACCCCTTTATATTTTCCCCAATTTTTTTTTTTTTTTTTTTTTTTGGAAGACTGAAAATGCAGGAATCCACTTAATATGAAAGGTATTTATCCTTAAAGAATTATGAATAATTAATAGTTAAGGGGTAGATGTATCCACTTTCATTTTGTACCCAAAACAGTTTACAAGTACAAAAATACATGTACCTCTATATTGAAACATAAAAACATTTACCAGCAAGTTTTATAAAATTGCTGAAGGTATATTAAAAGGTTTAAAAGTAACATTGATTTCCAATAATCAATTAAAAGCGAACACTAAATGCACATTTAATCTTTTTTTAAAATCTGGAATCTAGACAAAAGAAATGTTAACAGTGAAATCATGACTGTAATCTGGACTAATATTGCATACACCCTAACGTGAAAAACAATTAGCTAACTTGAAAGTCGAACAAGATGAAGATTGGGATAATCCATATAAATACTACAGTAACTGTACAGCATCATGAAATAGATATAGAATCAATATCTGATTTGTCAATCATGGTGATAACTAATATCCTGAAAGTTGATAAGTAAACCTCATTTGATCTCTGTTAGATTGCAGACTTCAGGCCATGATTTAGGTCTTTGCCATCATTTATATGTATTGCAATGTTGTTAAAATAATTGATTTTTCTTAAGCCTCATTTCAGAAAGACAGAATTGGAATAGAAAGCATCATTAATGCTGGAATTAATAAATCCCTTTTGGTTCATAGACTCTGTTATAATCAGTCATATGAATGATTTCTCATGTTTTTTTTGTTTTATCTTGTTCAATCACTCTGATTAATAAGAAACATTTCTCAAATATAATTACAGTACAAATCAAATAGGGAGTGGTCACTTGTAATTTTAGTCATTTTATATATATGAAATGTGCAGCAAGCAAATATAGCCTCATCGCAACTACTGTAGACGTACTTTTTTCCACGGGGTCATAATTCCGCGGAATCTCAATTTCTGTTTAATCCACTGGTAGAAAATTACGCGGATTTCTTAGACTGTCACTATATGCCTTACATTTATGATAAGTACGCTTGGACAAATTTCCGCGGAAAATTTGTAACCGCGTACATAGCGTTAGCCGTAAATTACTACCAAACGGAAAAAAGTACTTCTACAGTATCTAAAGATTTGAAAATGGATATGGATTTCTGAAACAAATCTGACTTTTTTGCAAATTTAATCTTTTAATTTATGTTAATCTTATTAATCCATATAAACATATACAGAGCCTGAAAATTTGTACTGAAAACGAACTGAGGCAAATTGTCTTGTAGACCACTTATTAATAAGCTAAATAATGAAATCTCATGTACTTAGAAGTCACCACGACCACCCACTCACACCATAATTCAATTAACAAAAAAATTAATTTTTAAAAAAGAAATGACAAATGGCTTTCAAGAGATGCATTTTTAAAAGATGTTTTTAAAGAATATTCTTGACTGTGAATATGAAAGCAGATAAGGTTACTGCATCTCCTTGACATTTCTGAGCACCCCTTGTATTGTGTCGTTTATAAAATATTTCTTGAAAATTTTTCTGCCAGAATTTAAAGCTATACAAATGAATAAAGATTCACAAACAAATAATGTGTATTTAAAGGTCTAGTGAAGATAATCCTCTCTTGCTTTTTTGTGCGTTAACATTTCAAACATTTTATCCACTCAAAAAGTGCACACTACATTGTTTGCTCAGAATCTTGATAACAAAAAGCAAGATACTATATACTCTCTTCTCTATAGCACTGAAGTTGACAAGGGTACCTTGTTCTTGTTAATTAACCAGCGATGCTCTACCACTGTACAAGAACAATATATCTAATGTTCTCATCAAATACCTGAAGCTTACCTATTTTGCCCTCTGTGTTTTGGTGGCCTGCCACCTGATTATCTAAGGGCTTGGTACCTGGGGGTAAGGTGGGGGTTCGCTGTAGGGAAGACATTACTTTCTTCAAGACTGAAAAACAAATATTAGTTTTAATGATTTTAAAAAACAGCAACAAAGGCAAGCTCAGGAAAATGCTGACCTAGCAAAATAATGACTTGTTCAAAAGCTGTTTAAACTATACTAGATGTTTTACTAACACTAACTTATTTAATAAGACAAATGAACAATTTTTTGTTACCATGCAAGTTTTGCCTGGGGTACCCAGCAAGAACACAATGGACTAGAATAATCAATTGAGGAAATTTGGATAATATTACACAAATTACATTTAAATATTCAACCTTTATGCAATATTCATATGGTTAAAGTTTGTGTGAAATTCAAATACCGTACATGTATCTACATTTTGTAAGACTACAATGCCAACAAGAACCAAACTCTCAAATCTCATATATTATAATTCTTACTTCATTTTCAAAATGATCCACATTTTGAGGAATACTAATAAAGGATTGGGGTGGGGGGAGGTGTTATTCATGTTATGAATTACAGACCAAAGTCAAAATATTTAATTTCGGACTTATAACTGCTATTGGATGGCCGCTGCATGATCTTATCAAAGCACATGGTTCACAATTTTCTGTAATGCTTTGAAGACAAAAGTACTACCCATGTACAAGATAAGAGAGGGCTTGCTGGATTGGTCGAATTTCATGGAAAATAACAATCAGTAGTGCTGTTTGGAGTACAGTATATATATTGCAGAAATCAAACAAGGCTGTACTTCACAGAATTATAAAAATAGAGACAACACATTATCAAAACATTTTCTAGATGTACATGAATACATATTCAGGAAGCTATGCAAGATTCTCTTAAGGAAGCAATCATAATTCATACATAACTAGTTATGAACGTAAAATGTATCTCTTTATGTATCTCTCTGTAGCCTGTGTTCATGATACTGTATTAATGGTTTGTAACACAGTAATACATAAATATTATTTTCTTCACATCCATTGTTAAACCTTATACAGTGTACAACATAAATAATGATTTAAAAAAAACCCGAAAGTAGAATGTACTTAAACATTTTCAGTTCAGTAAGCATTAAGGATAAATTTTCTTGAGGGAGAAATCATTTCAAAATACTTATCTGCCAATTTACTTCCTGATTTTATCAAGTTAAGAATTTTTCTGAAATTTTAAGATTGAAATGCTTCAATGTAAATTTTTATGATGCCTTCAATATTTATTCTAAAAAATAATAGATTACAAAAATGTCAATTTTTAACACAGTGGTTATGAAACTTATGACCTAACAAGCTGCATATTCTTTGAAGTTTATTGACTCATGAGACACTAGTGTCCAATTAAATACAAATGTCCTGTAGGAGTTATTGTCATAGCATATGGAACTAGAAATTACTTAGCAAGGAATTCTAATTGATCAGTGCTGGTTACTTTTGACTTTTCCTCTGTATATTCCATTCTCTAAATGTGTCTATAAATGAATGAATGAAAATGACAGTCATATACTGGCTTTTTTAATAACTGACATAATTGTATTCCTAATTGCTGTCATATGAACAGGACATTGTGGGTGTTTTCTACGAAAAGTGAAAAATGGAATGTCCATTTAAGAATTAATAATTCATTTTTATGCTTTCAATGCATGAATGCATTGAAATGCAGTGGGGAAACCTGATTACTTTCTTTAATATGCAAAGAAAATTAGTATTCTTTATAATAATGTCATTTATGTGTGTTATTGAAACAAATAAGCTCCAATGATTCCCTGGTCTAGAGATAGTCAGAGACATTTAAATAAAAATTATTTTTATTTACAGGTTCAATAAATGCCACCCCAAAGCAGAAAACGTTCTCTTTGAAAAGAAAAATATTCACAGGATTATTAAGGTCATATCTTTTAAAAGTTTAAATACGGAATAACAAAAATACCCTCAGGACCCATCCCTTTAATAATAAATACATGTAATTGTTTATAATGAATGAGTAATAGTGATACCTTATAAAACGTCAAGCATAAACATAAATACTTCATTTCAAAATACAAGCAGACATTTATAAAATGATAAAGTGTCAATCATTTAACACAGTTAGAGTAATTTGTCATAAACATGAAAAAGACATACAACAATGTGTTTACTAAGCTACAAAATATTTGTTGAAAATATCAAAATTTATATAATAATTGCATAAATATTATTTATTATACATGGTATTTTCATTAAAAAATCATGTTGATTATACATGCATCAAAACTTTTTATTTAAAAATCTTCAATTAATTGTTGATGTTATTTGTTTGCTTGTTTAAATGTCTCTTTGAGAATCATTCCCTAATATTGAGACATCATAAATTGTTGGTGGGGGGTTTCAAATTTTAGACCTATTTCCAGGGCACTCAGGGCCATTAGCAGTGACTGGTGAGAGATCAGTCCCCAACCGGTAAAATGTTTCCTCTGCGTCTGTCCGTCCGTCTGTCTAGCTGTCCTACTTGGTTTTCCACACTTTTTTCCCTTAATGCTTGCAGATTTTGAGCTGATGTTTGGTATATGGGTGTATCTTGATGAGTTACAGATCAAGTTTGAATTTCATTTTGCTTCATTGATGTTTGACAGAATTATGACATTTATAATTTTTCATAATGGTTTAAGATCGGGTTCGTGCTGCGCTCAATTCCAATGGTCAACATGGTAAATATGAACCGAGAAAAAGATGTTGAAAAAAAATTAAGAGGCAGTCCACCGAAAAACCAGGCAGTACTGTATTAATAGGCGGCACATCGAATGTGATGAATATTTGGTATTTTATTAAAAACAATACCAATGTAGTCCAAAAGGAATAATGTAACTGAAGATTTGTTTGAAAATTGCTTATTTAGTAAAATATCCTTGTGTTCTGTGTTTTTGAATTCCCCTATATAAACCATTGAAAGTTGGTAAGAAACAAAGAGCTGTAATTTCTAATACAATTTTAACAGGACTAAAATTTACACTTAAATAAACCTAGTAATATTTCATCTTTATGTTTAAAAAATAAAATCATTGGGAAAAACACTTTTAATAGAAGTTTTCTGGCAAAATATATAGACGTTTGTATGAAAATTTGCGATGCAAGAGTTATCTCCCTCGTCATCGGTAAATCTGCTAAACACATTTTCATCGGAATCCTAGTGAAATATTTAGAATCGATACACTAAAGAAAATTATTAAACAAAAAATAAATAATTTTTTTTCAAAATATAATTCATTTTCGCCTCCAAACATAATATTTAGATTAAAATTGGCTATAATATTCAGGTTTAATCCACGTTTCCATTGATGTATCAGTGACGTCATAATATTGCGTCACAATGAAATAGTTACAAGTTTTCCAGAGAAATTCGTAAATTCTTTGCGTAAAGTGTAAAGAAAAATAATTTTTAAAAAATGATTTCTCTTTTTCTGTTTGATTACTCTTCAGAGTGCATTATACTAAATGTTAAATAATATTTTAATATCAAAATGTATTTTACACAGTACACGGGCGGCGTCTCAGCAAGATGACGTTTTGATACGTAATTTTTATACATGTCCGAGAACTATTTTTTTTAAAATTGATTTACCAGGATATGCGTTAAAATAATTAATGAAGTGTTTATAATGAACATTTCTTATAAAATTGGGAATCAATGATGAATGTTTTAGATTTACGCTACATTTAATTCAAAGAAGTTGGTATATGTAAAAACTAAAACTTAAATACATTTATCTATGCAATCAAATCAAAATAAACGATATACTATGGAATGCCATATACAGCAGCCAACTGCCTACTGCCAACTGCTGACTGCTTACTGCCAACTGCCACACATATTTGAACAAATGTTATATTTATATGAATTTTCAAAAAAAGAAAAAAAAAAAAAACAAGGTGCGGATCTAGGACATTTTACCAAGAGGGTCACTCTGGTAAAAAAAAAAATCAAGCCCAGAAATTTCTTGACAAGAAAATAAAACGAATGTTAGTCCTTTCCTAAATGTGAAAATTTATTTCAGCTGGGGAGAGGGGGGTAATTATGCGTCACACCTTCATGTCTATGACATTTTTTATACCAACTTAACACGAATTGGGGGTGGGGGTTCTAAGGTCCCTTTTAGTTGATAACTTTTAGTTGGTCTAGTTTGTGCATTAAATATCTTTACAGAATTCAGAGGGGTGATCTGGACCCCTTTCTCTAGATCTAAGCATGTAAAACACATCTTATTTGCAAAAACAAATAGATATATTAAATGTTTAATCGACTTTTTCTTTTTGTTGTTGTTTGTTTGTTTGTTTTGTTTGTTTTTGTGTGTGTGAAAATTTACATAAATATCAATATAAAAATAAAATTTATTCAAGTTTGTGCAGCAGTTGGCAGTAAGCAGCTGACAGTTGACAGTAAGCAGGCTCGGCAGTAAGCAGTTGGCTGTCGTATATGGCATTCCATAATATACAGTTATTAAAATGAAAAAAAAAAAAAAAAACTGAAAAATAAGTTATAAAAATATATTTATCGAGTTAAATTTACTGCTGAATTCCCGACTATAATTTGGCACTATAACGGAAGGTGGTTTAGTGAAACAATTTTTTTTTTTGGTTTATTTATTTTATTTATTTATTTTCATTCGGCGATTGAAACAATCACACGCTCATATTTAATATGGAGTATAAACCTGTGACTATGTTGACCAATACTAAAATGTTTTCATGTTCATGAAACCAATTTTTAAAAATAATGATGCCATGACCCTGTACCCCCCTTCCGCGCTTCTTGCTTGCGATTTTTCGGCTCTTGAATAATTATACTATACATGAAAGAACTTATTTTCTTATTTATATAAAGACAAATTTGTAAAAGAGGAAAAGGCTTTACAGATGACAGGTAAGAAAAAACTTGGATAAAGTCGAGACTTTACACATAAAAATATTTATTGCATTTAGGCAATTTTAATTTCGCTACTGATAGAATTTACTCGATTTTTAATTCCTGAGACATATAAAAAAGAAATTTTACTTGGAAATAGGATGAATAATGAAGCTAGAATGTTGTCTGCTCTTGTTGTTGCATAATGCATGCACAAATACTTTTTTTAAAATACCGCGTATCTATTAAGAAATCAATCAGTTGTTTTACATGTAATCTTCATGTAAGTAAAAGACATTGGTAATTTAAATAATATGTACATTTCAATCTATGGTTACACTCATTTAAAAACAGTAAACTGACTGAAAAGAAATAACAGACAAGCATTTTTTCTGATAAATTAAAACGAAGAGCCAAATTTAGGAAATTTTTCTAAATTTACGGTATCCCGATTGAAATAAAACCGATCCCGATCGAAAATAATGAAAAATTGATAAATTTTTCAAACTTAAGGCACCTGCCACCTATATAATATTTTCAAAAAAATAAATCAAGTAATTTATTAATCATATTACAACAATGAGCCAAATTTGACATTACTATTTTAGTATTTTCTTCTTTATACAATTCCGGTCGGGATCGGTTTCATTTGTGAAAACTATAAAAAATAAGTAAATTTGACTCCTTTTATTTCTTTCAAAATACCTTTTCCCAATGTTTTTATTGAATGACCCAAAAGTTTGTACTTTGTATTCATTAAAACATAAGTAAACAAATCTGTCCTTGTATTGTATTGGGTTTTATAACGTAATTAAAATTGGATACTCAATTTAAACAGTTACTTGCTAAACTCAAATTTGGACCATATAATTTTTCTAAAAAAGTATAAATTGGAGTCTTATTAATTCATAGAATAAAAGATAAGAGTCTATGCTATAAATAATATTCATCGACACATCCAGCTATTGAGATCTGAGACATATAAAACAAAATAAAAACGTAGTAATTTTTTTACCCTCATGTTGACCTTTTTGCAGTTAAAACTAAGCATTTACCAAAACTAGGACTAGGGGAGCACTATAAAATTTTTTGATGTTGTCATGTGTAAACACTTGCTTTAATAAGTCTACATGCAAAAAATAATTGAAATCTATGACATACGATGTGCCACCCATTGCCTGGTTTTTCGGTGGACAGCCTCTTAAATGAATTTTCGTCTTTATGTGGATTATTTTCTCAGGTTAAAGGCATTCACATTCACAACCTCAAAATCAAGCAGTTTTACCTTGGTCATAATTTTTGCATATCATAAAATGACATCCTGAAGAAAAAGGGGAACCCGGTAGGGGACATGTATTGCTTATGCAATACTCTCAGAATGCTTGTTTAAGTAGGCATCTACTAATACAAGGGACCTAAGTTGTACAGTCTCATCCAAAGGCCCACAGTGGGATTTGAACCTGTGATAAAGGGATCAACTACTTGCTCCGTGGCTCTCAAGCAAATGCTCTAACCACTGTGCCATGTAGGTGACTTCATTTAGTTTTAAAAACAGACAGCAGATCTGATTAAAATTTTCTACATTATTCATAAAAATTAATTATATTTGTAAAATCTTATATTTCTATGCCTGGAAAATGTCAACATATATTTCATAACTGATCATAACCTACACATAAGTAGATGACATTTTATATGTTACTTTTGTTGTCTGGATTTTAATATACATGCATGTATTGTCACTTGTAAATTATAAATTTTTTTAAAATCCTTTTTCCTGGAAAGCTTTATCATCCTAAATTATATAAAAACGTATTAAATTTCAGGTATCTCAAAAAGCATGGAAATTTGTTCATCTACTGCACTGTTTAACAACTTAAAAAATTTAAAGAATCTGCAAACACTGAACAAAGAGAAACAGAATTTAAAGAAATCATATCATGCTATACCCCTCCTAAATCCTAAGTTGATTATCCGATTGCATGGTAAGCTGCATAAATCAAAGTTTCTTAAGCTCTGCATGAGAATTAAAAGGTAGCCATCATAAAAATTATGAGTATATACAGTGTTTACACATGCTATATGCAAAGTTTAGTAATGAGTATGCTGGCTGGTGCCTTGCATATAATTCCAGGAAACTGAAAAAAAAACCTGCAAGTCCATCTGCCTACTTATCCTAATTCCTTGAAGCTTTAACAGGTTGGGACCAATCGCCCAAATGGGATATAATAGTCCGTTTGGGATATAATATCCCAAATGGGCTATAAATTTACAGTGCAAAAATTGAAAATTTTTATTTTGGCTATAATTATCATAAATCCGCATCAGGACACTTAAAAAGGAATAACTTTTGGTTGACAAGTTTTCCTGTATGTCATTTGTTTAGGAGATCGATCCCCAAGTTCTTTAACTTCTTGGGGATCAATCCAAATGGTAGGGTTGCAGAAAAACCTGCTTACCAAAAGTTATTCCTTTTTAAGTGTTTTGATGCGGATTTGTGATATTAATAGCCAAAATAAAAATTTTCCACTGTAAATTTGTAGCCCATTTGGGATATTATATCCCAAACGGACTATTATATCCCATTTGGGCAATTGGTCCCAACCTGTTTAATGCCAAGACTAATTTATTTTTATCAAACTATTCCCAATATGTAGTCCACTAGTCCCCACTCCAAACCCACCTTCTAAACCCCCTCCCCTCAGTCCTTAACAGACTGTTCACTAGTCCCCACCCCACAGACCTATTTGTAGTTCTAGGAAACTTAATTCAGTTCAAAGCTCTCTCAATATCTGGGTGCGCATTACTTCTTAATACATGTACCAAGTCAAGAAAGAAGCTAGTTGTAATTTAAGCACACATTTTCCAACTGAATAATGAAAAAAAAATTGTTGTAAAGATGAATTACAAGATCTTATTTCTTATGTATTAACAAAGGTCACTAATCCCAAGTTTATAACATGTATCAGGGACTAGATTGAGCTTAATTGCTAATTTAAGTTAACACCTACTAAAAATGCTGGAAAGCTTTACATTAAATTGAAGGTTATGTTAATTAAATTGAACTCTTTTATTTGATATCAAATTCTTTCCTCATGGATACTCTGTCCAATCAATGGTGAATGATATCTTTAATCAGTTTTTACCTATCCACTGTTCCAGAAGGAAATATAATTAATATATTTTTAAATAATATCTAATATTTACTGATCTAGAAGTGAATAGGATTGGGCAGTATGCTCAGCCTATTTTAGCCCTAATCCTATATATTTATAATGTAATTACAAATTAACATATAAAAAAGAAAAACAACATTTACTTATAAACACGGAGATATATCATGCACTGTTAATGACTGTTTACTGTTCATCTCTTTGAAGGTGGAAATGAGCCTCCCAGTGCACATGAAAGTAAAATAATGTGTTTTTATCCTACATGACACACTTTGCTAAAGGGAAGATTTGATTCATCTTGATACATGTGGATAAGTGAAATGCACCTCATGAAAGGCATGACAATGGCACAATATCTAGTCCTCTATTTTTATTTCAGTATTTTAAAAGAATGCTAAATTGTTATTGCTTACTATTTGGTAAATATTATTTTTTGTTGTACAGATGCACCAATGATTTAATTTACTTTTTCATTTAATTTAGTTTTTCACACATGCATTGTATAATTGGAACAAATTATTCAAAGGTATACATATTACAGATTGATAGATCTGATAGATGCCTTACTTATTGCAAAACCCCCGCTTATGATGATCGACATTTTTAATCTATACCTATTTAAATTTAATTGTTGCTTGCACAAGAACAATACAGTTCTAAACTGATTATCTGATATGACATAACATCAACTGACAATTTTTCAGATATATTCTCAGACAAAATACAAGACATGGTGCCAAACATTCATACAATACATGGTTAACCATTGTTGACAAATAGAATTTAACCCCCCATGCAAGTTTACCAAGTATTAAAGAAACTACCTATTGTATTTTAAAAAAAAGGCTAGTTAAGTACTTACCAATTTTTTTCAGCCCGGCTTTTGCAAGAGCAGACCCTGTCTTGACCCTTGGATGCTGATGCCCACTATCTGAAAATGTGATGTAGACATTTTTGATATACTGAAGAATCATTCTAAATAATAAAAAAAAATCCCGTGTTATTTCAACGCCATCTTATCGATTCATCCGTGTCACACAAAGTAAGAGGCCTTTAAACTTCGATGTGTACATGTTGCCAGGTGCTAATAAAAATAGAATTTGTTCCGACTAGCAAACCTCACGTGTGAGTTAGCGCGATTTGCTTTTCCTTGAAAGCAAAAAGACGAATCACACCCACACGTATTCTCATACTTTATATTACCTGAATGCCTTGAGTAATTTGTTAAAAGACTCCATTGTTTTTCTGTATATTGTGATTGATTTGGATGTATGGATATGCGGAAGCGACTTACGAAATTATATGTAGGAAGGGACATAACTCTAAAACTTTTCTTATACCTTCATTGTAATAAACTGACATACTAACCTTCGAGTTGAGAAATTTAATGCCTATTTTATTAGATCATTACTTATTCACGGCCACTTAATGGGTATTACAAAATGCTCAGACGTACAACTTTTTCATGACAACCTTCAGAGATGTACCTGTACGCTATACAATTTGCTGAATTTGGACCACTTCCGTTT
The DNA here is from genome assembly GCF_032062105.1 of Saccostrea cuccullata. Taxonomy (NCBI): domain Eukaryota; kingdom Metazoa; phylum Mollusca; class Bivalvia; order Ostreida; family Ostreidae; genus Saccostrea; species Saccostrea cuccullata. The sequence continues at coordinate 22,319 of NW_026935144.1, read as the reverse complement.
GCTACGGAAGCTTATAAATGCGGGAAGCAACACCTTTTGATTTTTTGTCCCCCGCTTGAAAAGTGGGGGATATTAATTTGGGTTTGTCCGTCCGTCCGTCCGTCCGTCCGTCCGTCCGTCTGTCCGTCCGTCCGTCCGTCCGTCCGTCTTTCTGTCTGTCTGTAACGCTTTCGTTTCCACACGATATCTCGAGAACCCTTTGAGCTTTTGCAATGAAATTTAGCATAGCAACTCCCTATGGACTAAAGAAGACCCCTATTGATTTTGAGGTCAAAAGGTCAAAGGTCAAGGTTAAGCAAATTCTGTCTGTTAAAACACTTTCGTTTCCACACGATATCTCTAGAACCATTTGAGCTATCGCAATGAAATTTTACATAACAACTCCCTGTGGCCTAAAGAAGACCCCTATTGATTTTGAGGTCAAAAGGTCAAAGTTCAAGGTCGTAAATTTATACATTCTGTCTGTGTGTAACACTATCATTTCCGGGCGATATTTCAAGAAGATTTTGAGCTTATGCAATGTAATTTTATACCAAAACTCCCTAGGACGTCTCTCGCCCCTCTCAAAGTGCCCCGCCCCGTTTGTTTTATTAGTATTTATAGTATTACATGTCGCTATTTTTAGCGCAGGGGCATGAGGAGAGTTATTGCGTATAAAACAGGTTCTCGGCGGACTTTATGTTCTTATTACATCTATTATAACTGTTTAATAAAGGCTAAATAAATCAAACACCATGGATTGTGTAAAATTTTGAGAATACCGAACATGAAAACATGAATATATACACGTATGTGACTTCAGTTCTGCATATACTTCACTGCGTGTTAAGCGACTCCGTGGTCTAGTGGTTATGTCACTCGCTTCAAATGTGTGAGGTCCCGGGATGATAGTATTCAGCATGTGAAATGAAAAATTTATGAGGTTATAAAATCATCATTACAGTGTGATAAATATTCCATATAAAAAAAAAATCTTCTATACACATAATAAAGAATAAGCAATCAAATCTTTATATGCATATTGACATACATGTATTTTATTTCCTTCAGTATACATGTATACATTTAATAATTCTACAAATTCAGTCAATACTTTTTCCCTAAGCGGGGGACACGAATTCTCTGAATTAGCTTGTTTCTATTGACGCGTGGAATTGTTTTGAAATTGTAGAGCATGTACACTTTGCAAATATTTATGAATACTGAATAATTTTGGACGATGCCCATCCAATGAATTTTGAATTAATTTATTTTCTGTATAAAACATATCATTTTCTACCATAAAATCTCCTTTTGCTTGTTTTGTTTTTTAAAATGATTTATTTATTTTTTTTCTTTCTTCATAATACGGGTAGTGCGATATTGATTGATATATAAAGTAATTATGATTTATTTATTTCAATATTAGGCGCCCTTGGTTATCAAATCTCAATAAATGCAAAACTATTATCAATTTTGCATATTAACACCAATAGTCATAACACCAAATTTTTATTTTAATAAAAATTTGTGGGAAGACATTACTCATGAACATGTAATAATTCAGTTCATTAATTTTTTGTTTCATGTATGTGTTTCCTATCCTGTGAATTTTAGGTCGACTTGGAGATAGGATACATCCTACGTACTTGTAATCCCTGAACTTTATTCTGAAGGCCTTTAGAAACCGCGGGAAAGGGGGCATACACCCGATTTTTTTTTTTCGAACAAGGGCGTGGGGGATTTAGAAGGGGGGAGAGCAAACACTATCATACGGATGGGCATCAGTGTTTCACAAACGCATCATTGTGTCATTCAATGCAGAGGCGCCGGAGCCCGGGGGGGGGGGGGGGGGGGGGGGTAACAAGTTAACAAGTTAGGTGTTATAATTCAATAACAATTTAATTTAAATTTTTTAAAGTCTTTTTTATGTTAAAGTCTTGATAAAATTTCAAAAATTGTACTCTTATGTTATAAATGTTTTAATAGAAATATATTTTTTAATAAGCAGGAATATTTGCGTGTTAAACTACAGTCTGCTAATGAATCATATTGTGTCAATCCAATTTTCAAATCATATAGTTGAATAATACTAAGTAAAAATTGTTAACCTTTGCACTTCCATTTGGATTCTTGCATTTTTTCCAGAAAAAAGCAAATGCTTATGGGAGAAAAAAGTTTCATCATTACATATAATAGCCAAACTGTTCTTAATGTTAAAAAAATAATTATAGTTTTAGCATATTGCGTCATTTTTTAAATAAAGCATCGAATTTATTTTTGTATTTTCCGTCTTAAAAAAAAAAAGAACAGTTTGGAGTTTTTGGGGGAAAAAATGTGACAATAAACACCTACCTCGTTGTGTCAGAAGGAGATTTATGAAGAACACCGAGACTCCCAGGAGTAAAAATGAGACCATCAGCAGTGCACACGTAGTCCGAAACATGGACTGCATCTCGCGACAAAGCATTATTCCAAGTCTGCTATTAGCGCGGCCATTTGACTAATTATACCCCCTCCAAATTCATTCATATTCATGGCATGCATCTCTTGGAAGGTGTTCGATTAAGAAAACAAACATGAGGATGGAGTAGAAGGACTTCTAAAGGTCAAATGCATTTCAATAAGACTTGACAAGGTTTCTCTTCTGAAGTTTAATATTTACAAGGATTGCTTCGCCTTGATAAGTAATTAACATAAATAATGTGGCACGGATCCTGGTAGATATTAAACCGACAGAAACACGCAGATACTTTTTGTATAATAAAAGGTCAACTGAGTGGTGATATGAAGGTCTATCAGTTTGTCAAATTGCATAAAATCTTAACATATCAGTCAGTTACCTCTAAATCAAAATCTGCGATCTAGCAAATAGCTTCTTGAGAGTGAAAAGTACATTTTGTTAATTCATGAAGCATGCGCCTCTTGTTTTTGCTTGTATTAATCAGGGACCTATATACTAAGTATATAGGTCCCTGCATTAATATATATGAGATGAGATCCTACTGATTAATAATTGTTCATCAAAATGCTTTTCTTACAGATTTACTGGCAATGTAATTTCTTTTCTCATCTTAGATATGCAACAAATCTACAACTCTGTATAAATATCATGTAGTCATTTGCATGTTTAAACGATTTTTATAATATTTACTTAGTCTAAATTATTTACAATGTTTGGAAAAAAAGTTTCCCTATATTCAAGAATTTTTTTAATAAAAAAAATAATAATTGGAAAAAAGAAAACATGGAATATATCTTTGTATTGGTTGAAGTTGTAAAAACAAAAATTTGCCTCTAATGAACTTTTTCCTCCATTTGAAAAAAAAAATACCTTAGTTAAGAAATGTGCATTATGTAAGTACTGACATACACCTGCGATTTGCAAGTCATCACAGCATGCATTGAAGGTTGCTGTGCACTTAAAATGAATTTTTAAAGAATATGAGAATGATACATCAGTAGGTCACACGATGAGCAGGCCATCCACAAATTGAAAGGAAAGACAAACACTTTTTTATGTAGCCTTGCGGTTTTCGTAAAGTCAATGCATGTATTTCTTTTTTTAAAATAAAAAAACCTGACCCACGCTAAATACCACGGAGAAGCGCAAACTCTCGGGAGGGGGGGGGCATATTAAATTTTTCAAGACTTGGAAACTTTTCGTGTTTGCTCGAAAAAAAAAAATATGCCTGGATTTCAAGTTCTATAGACGTTATAGAATGAACGATGTTCCATCTGCCTTCATGTGCCTAATACCAAACTCAAAGATCATTACCTTCAACTGTGCGAGAATTATATTGACAGCAAAAAATCAACAAATTGATAATAAACTAATACCAGGTAAGAAAAAGTTTTAGACCTTTCTGAAATTTCGAGTCTATCACACTTAATAGATCTAGATGATGCTATGTGAAGAAATAACAAAAAATAATATTTAGTGTCATGTAGTTTTATTAAAACACAACAAAAAATAAAGAAACAAATAAATATGTATAAAATTATAACATAGAACTATAGCATTATTTATCCGAACATAGGATACATATTTCAACACATATTCCTAGCATTTTAACTTACAATTATAATGCTGAAATGAAAAGTCTTTCATTGAAAGTACACTATAATATCACAATACTTATGAGGTTTTTAACAATGAGTCTATACGTTCACAATTCTAGTCCATCTCCTCTACATTGGGTCCTTGGTGTGAGCCTGCGTGATTCGAGTTTCCGGTGGAGCCGTTCCGATGAAGTTTGGCCATGATAGGGGAGCACACCTTCTGGACATCCTTCAGATGGAACTCGTACTCGTCGACCTCTCCCAGACTGTTGTTCTCCAGCCAGGTCAGGGTTTCTCTACAGACCCTGGAGACAGCCTCCTTGTCCTCTGACGGCAGCTGATCGCCGCTGTCATCCACGGCCTGTTTGACGGCGAACACGTACGACTCCAGCTGATTCCGAGCTGCTATCCTCTGCCGCTGTTTCTCATCTTCTTCCTTATATTTTTCAGCCTCGTTCACCATTCTGTCAATGTCCGCTTTACTCAGGCGACCTTTGTCATTGGTGATGGTGATTTTGTTGGACCTGCCTGTGCATTTGTCCTTCGCGGAAACGTTCAAGATTCCATTTGCGTCGATGTCAAACTCAACCTCTATTTGAGGGACACCACGGGGTGCAGGAGAGATTCCGTTCAGTTCAAACCTACCAAGTTTGTTATTATCTTTGGTCATTGCTCTTTCGCCCTCAAAAACCTGAATGGACACCCCTGGTTGGTTATCAGCATATGTAGTGAACGTCTGAGAGGCGTTGGTCGGTATTTTGGTGTTCCGTTCAACGATTTTTGTCATGACTCCTCCGGCCGTCTCTATTCCTAGAGACAGTGGAGCAACATCAACCAGGAGAACGTCCTTGATTACATCACTTTTGTCTCCCTTTAAAATGGCAGCCTGGACAGCAGCACCATAGGCGACGGCTTCATCTGGATTGATGGATTTGTTCAACTCTTTCCCACCCATAAAATCCTGAAGCATTTTTTGGATTTTCGGGATTCTTGTTGATCCACCTACCAAGACAACTTCGTGGATTTTAGACTTGTCCATTTTGGCGTCCCTAAGAGCTTTTTCTACTGGTTCCAGGGTAGCACGGAACAAATCTGCACACAAGTCTTCGAATCTTGCTCTAGTGATTTTGCTGTAAAAGTCAATGCCCTCAAAGAGAGAGTCTATCTCAATGTTAGCTTCGGAGCTGCTGGATAATGTTCTTTTGGCACGTTCACAGGCCGTCCTGAGTCTCCTTAGTGAACGACTATTGTTAGAAATATCTTTACCATACTTGCGCTTAAATTCTTGCATAAAGTGATTCACCATTCTGTTGTCAAAATCTTCCCCTCCAAGATGAGTATCACCAGCAGTTGAGCGAACTTCGAAAATAGAACCCTCGTCAATGGTAAGGATGGAGACATCAAATGTTCCTCCACCCAGATCAAAGATGAGTACATTTTTCTCACCCGAGAGGTTTTTATCGAGTCCATAGGCCAAGGCGGCAGCTGTAGGCTCATTTACAATCCTGAGAACATTGAGACCGGCTATCATGCCGGCATCTTTAGTGGCCTCTCTCTGAGCATTATTGAAGTAAGCTGGGACTGTTATCACGGCTTCCTTCACCTTCTGTCCCAAGTACGCCTCTGCCGTCTCCTTCATTTTGGTCAGTACCATGGAGCTGATTTCCTCCGGTGTAAATCGCTTTGTTTCATTCTTGTATTCTACTTCAAGTTTTGGTTTTCCTCCATCATTTGCGACTTTGAACGGCCAATGTTTCATGTCTGATTGCACACTCTCATCATTAAATTTGCGTCCTATCAGCCTTTTAGCATCAAAGATTGTATTAGCAGCGTTCATGGCTACCTGGTTTTTAGCGGGATCTCCAATGAGACGTTCGGTATCTGTGAATGCCACATAACTGGGTGTTGTTCTGTTACCCTGGTCGTTGGCAATGATTTCTACTTTCCCATGTTGAAATACACCGACACAGGAAAAAGTTGTTCCAAGGTCAATCCCAATCGCTGGAGCTTTACTTGCCATGGTTGTTTTGTAAACACGAATGACTGTGTTAACTGACATCTTGTGAAAGTTATATACTATAAATGAATATTCTCTAAAAATCTCGATGAATCCCGAATGGTCACGTTTAAAAATAGATTAGATTATTCGGGAATTTTCGCGCATGATCTAGTATACGGAGTCCCGAAGTGTGAAGAATTTTCGATTATAGTATATAAAGACATACCAAAACCTAAAATGTCAATCGAATCGCATCGAAAATTTGCAAAGTAACTATTTCAATATTGATATCACTCACGACTGTAATAGTATCTCTGTTAATTGTGTAGTGCTTGATGACTATATCAAATCTTTCAAACTTGCAGCCTCTTATGACTGTGTTAACTGACATCTTGGTATTTTTTGTATGGAACGTCTTTTAACTAAATTTTTCGCCATGAACTGCCTTATATACTATATATATGAATATTCTATTAATGAAGTCAAAATGTTTTAAAAATCTCGATGAATCCCGAATGGTCACGTTTAAAAATAGATTAGATTATGTTTAAAACGTCAATTGACTTAGATTAGAACCGAATTTTCGCAGAACATTATTATTATTCTTCAAATCTTTCGATCTAGTATACGGAGTCCCGCGGGAAAATGAAGTGTGAATGAAGAATTTTGATACACCATATCAACAAAAAGTAAAATTCTCGTTTTTAAAATTCCCCCCGGGTGATCAATGGCCCGCCCAAAGGTACAGAATCCCGAAGTTGGCCAGAGAGATCGGAGAGACATACCAAAACCTAAAATGTCAATTGAATCGCATCGAAAATTTGCAGATTAACACTGTTACCTTGCGAAAAAAAATACGCAGTCGACAGAGACTTATAATTTATCATAAGTGATTATTTGACCTATATTGTACTTTCACTTTAGTGTTTGTAAACAATCATGGCTAGTAAAGCCCCAGCTATCGGCATTGATCTTGGTACAACATTTTCCTGTGTTGGTGTTTTTCAACATGGAAAGGTTGAAATTATTGCCAACGACCAAGGAAACAGAACGACGCCCAGTTATGTGGCATTCACAGACAGCGAGAGGCTCATTGGAGATGCAGCTAAAAATCAGGTAGCACTAAACAGTGCTAATACGATTTTTGACGCTAAAAGGCTGATTGGACGCAAGTTTAACGATGAGAGTGTGCAAGCCGACATGAAACACTGGCCGTTTAAAGTCGCCAATGAGGGAGGAAAACCAAAGCTTGAAGTAGAATACAAACATGAGACAAAACGATTTACACCAGAGGAAATTAGCTCCATGGTACTGTCCAAGATGAAGGAGACGGCAGAATCATACCTCGGACAGCCTGTTAAAGACGCCGTCATTACAGTCCCAGCTTACTTCAATAATGCCCAAAGAGAGGCTACCAAGGATGCTGGTGTCATAGCCGGTCTCAATGTTCTCAGGATTGTGAATGAACCTACAGCTGCCGCCTTAGCCTATGGACTCGATAAAAACCTCTCAGGTGAGAAAAATGTACTCATCTTTGATTTGGGTGGAGGAACATTTGATGTCTCCATCCTTACCATAGACCAAGGCTCCATGTTTGAGGTTCGCTCCACAGCTGGTGATACTCATCTTGGAGGGGAAGATTTCGACAACAGAATGGTTAATCATTTTGTACAAGAATTCAAACGCAAGTATGGAAAAGACATTTCTAACAATCAACGTGCTCTAAGACGACTTAGATCAGCTTGTGAACGCGCAAAGAGGACACTGTCAAGCAGCTCTGATGCCAACATTGAGATTGATTCACTTTTTGAGGGCATTGACTTTTACAGCAAAATCACACGAGCCAGATTTGAGGACTTGTGTTCAGATTTATTCCGCGCTACCCTGGAACCAGTAGAAAAAGCTCTAAGGGACGCTAAAATGGACAAATCTAAGATTCACGATGTGGTACTGGTAGGAGGATCAACAAGAATTCCCAAGATACAAAAACTACTCCAGGATTTTATGAACGGGAAAGAACTGAACAAATCCATCAACCCAGATGAAGCCGTAGCCTATGGTGCTGCTATCCAGGCCGCCATTTTAAAGGGAGACACAAGTGAAGCCATCAAAGACGTTTTACTTGTAGATGTCACTCCGCTTTCTTTGGGCATTGAAACTGCTGGAGGAGTCATGACCAAAATCATTGAAAGAAATGCCAAAATTCCCTGCAAGGCATCAAAGACATTCACCACATATGCTGATAATCAGCCAGGAGTGTCCATTCAGGTTTTTGAAGGTGAACGAGCAATGACCAAAGACAATAATAAACTGGGGAAATTTGAACTGAATGGAATCCCTCCAGCACCTCGTGGTGTCCCACAAATTGAAGTGGAATTCAATTTAGATGCAAACGGAATCCTAAATGTTTCAGCCAAAGACATGAGTACGGGCAAGTCTAACAAAATCACCATCACCAACGACAAAGGTCGACTAAGTAAGGCTGACATTGACAGGATGGTGAACGAGGCTGAAAAATACAAAGATGAGGACGAGAAACAACGACAAAAAATAGCAGCCCGGAATCAACTGGAGTCGTATGTGTTCTCTGTCAAACAGGCAACAGAGGAACATGGAGACAAACTCCCATCTGAAGACAAAGACACTGTTAGCAGAGTTTGCAGTGAAACTCTGTCATGGTTAGATAGTAACGCCTTAGCAGATAATGAAGAGTTTGAATTCAAACTAAAGGAGGTTCAAAAGGTGTGTTCTCCCGTAATGGCCAAACTTCATGGTGGAAATCCGGGTCAGTCTGGTGCTAGTCAGGGTCAAGGACCTACCGTGGAGGAGATGGATTAAAGTTGAAATATTGACTGATTACAGTATTATGAACTTTACGGATATATGAGCTGTGATAGTTTTCACTTTTTGTTTTTATACATAAGTGAAAATGAACCTGGATGTTTTTCCAATGTTAATATTTGTTCGTGTAATTAAGCTATATGAAAAGAAAATGAGTTTTTGTACCTAGATTTATAATATATGAATTCCAAATTGTTTGTATTTATATTTATACAATCGTTGTTTTTTTTTATTTTTCTCAATAAAAATGAAAAAGGAAAAAAAAATACTTTCGTTTATTTACATGAAGATGTTTATACATTAATTATTTTGTGGAAAGGAATAGCAAAATGGAGTTAATCTATTTACATATATTTTGTTTTGAAATAGGTACTGGTTTTCTTTCTAAGTATATATAATTAAATGAAAAGGCAGAGGTAGCGACCTTTAATACAACCATGTTTTAATTTATACTTTACAGACTTTTATCGTCAGTACTGGGTAAACAATTCTCTCCATGCTTTATAATTATCCAGAGTAAAAATAAAATAACTAGATACTTAAGCTAGCATACCAATTATCGTGTACAGGTTTTCGCAATGCTTTTCAAGTAATATCTTGCAGTACTAAGACGTCGCATTTAAAACAGTCACAATTAAAACAAAATCGTACACTCATTAATCTTTGATTAAAAAAAAATAATCTCTGTACGTATCCCCACTCCAGTGTGAGTACTAGTATGCTGGTTACGCGTCCATTAGAAAAAAAATTCATTCTTTTTTTATTTTATTTTATTTAATTTATTTCTTTTTTTTGCGATGGGAAAGCACAAATATATCTGTCCGCGATCAAATATAAAGTAGGAAGAATGCAATGAAACTTTGTAATATTGATTCTGTGAAAGCATCACTAAATTTTTGTATTCATATGAAACAGAATTTGTGCAAAACCTTACGCGTGAAAAGAAAAAAAAGAACACTTGCTGTGGCCTTCAACTCGACATTTAGATATTTCGACAACGTATTGTCAAATAACAATGGTAATTTCCATTCTTATGTCCATACGATATATCCTGGTGAGCTTGAAATAAAAGATACCACAGAGACTGACACATCTTTTTCTTATTTGTATACTGTATTTTACTCGAAATTTAAGATGTTAATGGTTATCTAACAACCAAGCTCTATGATAAACGTGATGACTTTTAACTTTTCTATCGTCAACTTTCCTTACTTATGCAGCAATATACTTTCATCACCTGCATACAGAGTGTATATATCTCAGTTGATCTGATACGCAAGGACATGCTTTACGTACGTACAATTCCTAAAACGAGGTAAATTATTGACAAACAAGTTGATAAAACAAGAATGTCAACAGTCTCGTTTAAAGTCATCATTTAGTAAGCTCTATGGTAGCTACAATGACCTTGTCAGCAAATACAATTTATCATTAAGTCAAATGCTGATTGATGTTTTTCATACAAATTGTTAGTCCATTATTTATACACTAAATTGAAGACGGATTTTTCCGTTATTTTCCAATCATGACAAGGAGCACACGGCAGGTGTGACCGGTCGGCAGGGGATGCTCACTTCTCCATGGCATCTGATCCCACCTCTGATGTTTTGGAGATCCGTGTTTGCTCTGATCCTATTTTGTATTGTTTAATGGACTCTTGATTTTGAATACTGTTCGTTATCTCCATATGTTTCATGGGTATATCCCCGACATAATAGAAAGAATGGCAGTATTCATATACTGATATTGCAAACCTAAAATGTGTTCAATCAAGATTAAAATAAGAAGTGCACACTGGCTTTTTGCAATAAAGATTTTATGAAAGTGCATTAATCTGTAAACCAACTTTTATTCGCGACGACTTTATATTTCGCGATTTACCAGAGGAAAACAAGTTTGCAGCGATATTAATTTTCGAGATCAGCCTTTTTTAAATCTGTTGTTAATAGATGAAGACTTTTTAAAAACGGTTCACGGCAAGAAATATTCGCGATGAAGAGGCTCTCGTGAACTTCGCGAAAATTTCTCGCACGCAAATAAAAGTTGATTTACAATATTTTATTCCATAATAAAGGAAAAGTTGTGGAAAAGAGATTTTTAAGCTCTTTATCATAGAAATTGTCCACATTTGGCTATGGGAAGCCTGAAATATGTGTCCCATCAAGAAGTATCCTTGAGGTGTGCAAAAGCACTACGAATTAAATTAATGTGTCATTTATTTTATTTACAGGTAGTTGTTTAGGAGGAGTTGTGGATGAGAGATGGATAGCTCAAAGCGTAAAGGACGTACGGATGTCCAGACGGGCACTCCAATTACTATTGAATTTGGATTCACATATGGAATTCCATATCAGACAGCCATGCAACTGCTTTTAATTTGCTTACTGTTCCTGTCAACTGCTTACTGCCAACAGCTGCTAATGTGATGTTATACATTAATAAAATTAGCAAAAGTTAAAAAAAATTGTTGTTTTCCTTCTAATTTTTTTTTTTATTATTTTGAATTCCAAGATAACCATCTTGTTTCAAAGTTAAATAGCACAGAACAAAGTTTCAAATGTTCGACATATGGTTGCTCGAGTAATATTAAAAAAAAATAAGTGGGAGGTTGGTCTTCTGTTAGTATATTATGTCTTGTGAATGCAGGTATGCGAGATAAATACTGCGCAGTTTCCGCTTTTTACACCAAAATATGACCAGATCTGTGGGGCTAAGTTTGGTCTGCATTCAGGGTAAGAATTTTCCAAGTACAAAATGTAAGTTTGTTTGTTTGCACGTTGTTTAACGTCCCTCTTGAAGATTTTTCACTCATATGGAGACGCCTTCCAAGTAAGTAAAGTCTTTGAAATCTTTAAAACAGCGCGGCCGATGTGACCATTCTGGTTCATGGACCCGTCTTTGTGGAGTGTAAATTAATGCGAAGTCAATGCAATCTTTTTCTCAGTTTACAAGATATATGTGCTTGTCAGCTTTTGTGTCCCCACCTATTTGAGCTACCTTTAGGCGTTAATTTTTGCGTTAATTAAATTTGAATCTACACTATATCCGAGGAAGCTTGTATACTAATTTCAATATTCTGTCTATTGAAAAGAAAGACAACTTCATTCATAAGCATTTAAACAAATTACCTTCAGGTAGTCGAAATTTAATTTAATTTAGACTAAACTTTAACTGTGATTTCATTGTCAGGAAAAAAAACGTTTATAAATGTCTGTTTGCGGTGGAAGGACTATATTTATTTATTTTCGTTTAATTGATCATAAAGGTTTAAGTTGTATAAAGATTTTTTTATAGCAGCACATTTTAACAGCGAATGAAAATTCTCAAAAAATGCAGGTCATATAATTATATTGATTTAATATTAATTCATTGGAAAAATATTGTTGTGAATGGAAGTTAGAAGAAAATACTAGTACACAACAAGTAATGCTATGGTATTTTCTAGTAAAAAAAACGTTAAAAAAATTGAGTTGTAAAACAATGAAGTTTAAAGTTTGCTTTTGTTGATGTATATAATGATTTGGGTGTTGCCTTAAAAAAATTATGGTAAATTGAAATATGCATGCGAGAATTTAGGAGGTAGAGCAAGGAAAGCATATTTTATATCAAATCAAAGTTACCAAGCAATCTTAGTCTCTCAGGAAAGGCTCAGTTTTAGATATATGAATCATGCATTATGCCAATTTTGACTTATGCTTCGAATATCTAGCTGGATAAGTGATTTTAAAAAAAAAATACAAAAGACTTTGATAAAACTCCATTTGAAAAAAATTCAAAATGTCATCTTGAAAGATATTTAAGGGATCCATTAATAAAGCGTCTAGTTTAGCAGTTGAGTAGAGTTTGGTGCACTTTCCATTATTTTCAGAATTTATAAATTATTATTTTGACATTATATTACAGAAAATTGTTTCAGATCAAAAGAATTCAAACTTTTACAACATGCATATTTAGAGGATAAAAAACTTGCAGGAAATGGAAAAACATGTTGGCAATACTGTATACAAACTATACTTGATTAAGTTATTTGTTCAAATGCTAATACATATAATCAATAAATGATTTTGAAAAGTATTTAGAGAATATAGTTTTTAGGGAAATGATAAATATCAAAGAAAAGGGTAATGGCAAATTATCAATCTACAGCGAGTTGATAAGTCAAGGAAATCTAAACAAGCTTGAAATTCAACCATATAGTTAATTTTTCCCATTTCCAAGAATCTTCGTTCTTTTTTTCTCCAGGCACGTAGTATCAGGGGGGGCCAGGGGGGGCCTGGCCCCCCCACTTTTTCTCCCGACATTACCTTTACTATAGAAAATGTTTACTGAAAGGAAGGTTGGCCCCCCCCACATTTCAGCACAGTGTAGTGTTATAAAGAAAATTTACCTCAAAAAGGTTGAATTGAAAGGTAGTTGGTCTTGAAAAAAGTTGGCCACTACCCCCCCCCCCACGAAATAGGATTTTCGACTTTGTGTAACTTTTAATTTTTCCTTTTTTTTTTTTTTTTTTGCTTGTCAACTTTTTCAGGTAAGTAAAAAAAAATTTCAGGTTGGCCCCCCCACTTTCAAAAACGATACTACGTGCCTGTTCTCGATTGAGAATAAGTGCCGTGCGCACAAAGTACAGATAGAGGTTGGCAGATATTGTAACCCAATCATATCAAGAGATGAAAGATATTGTATTAATTGTCAAACTGTTGAAGATGAACACCATTTTTAATTTGCATGTCCTCTTTATAAACAACTAAGAAGTGAATTTAGTACACGTTTTATAGTTTTCAATTATACATTATCTTCTGACATTCATAATCTAGTATATGTTAAATATACAAGAGATATGTAACTTCATACGTGATGCATCAGTGGCGGATTCAGGTGGGTTTGGGGGGGGGTCAGAACACCTCCCCTCCCCCCCCCCCCGCTCATTGAATTTTTGTCATTTTATCATTTTGTTGCATTGATAAGACTCTATAATAAACACAAACCCATAGTTCTTTACCACTGTGAAATATACATCAACTACTATAGAAAAGGAAATCACTTTCCGCTTAAACGCACACAATACACAGGTAATCAACAGAGAGATTAGGGTAGTTGCATCTTGTCACAAGGTCATATACATGTACAGTACATCAGGTACCAACAACAGAGAACTGCATAGTTACGGTTCTCCTCAGTAATACTCTTTTGCTGATAAAATGCTTTTTTTTACTATTTGAATATAAACTACTATTCAGTACTTTTTTACCCTTTTAAAAATTAAATTAATACCATTTTTTTTCTTTTACAAAATCAGATGGGCTTAGCATAACCCTCTAGTTTTGACAGATTCTTCAGTTTATGTATTTTTTTCTTCAGTTTGAAATATCATTAATAGTGCATGCGTGTTTATATTCCATATCATATTGACAGTATACTCAAGTAAATTGAAGAGCACTAGTTAGGGATTCTGAAAAGAATTCAATTTGTTAATTTTTGAAAGTGTTTAAAAGTTGCACATCAGTTGTATCTTTTTATTTTAAATGGTTTATTTGTACTTTCACACAAATTACACAAATACACATCACTTGTATCTTAGAAGTCAGCTTTACATACGACAAAATTAATTGAAGGCGTATTTATTTCAAAGAGAAAACAACTTGAAGTCAACTGCTTGTATTCCTAAATTTGTCAGATTTAACAATTTTTTAAAGCAAATTCTAAAACATTGTGTTAAAGTTAATTTAAATTGAAACATTTTATTTTTCTAAATCCTTAAAAATTTGTGATGATCGGTCTTGAAAAAAGCTACAAAAAGTACCAAAAAATGCTGGAAAATGCACCATTTAGAATCATTTAAAACAAAAATTTCCGACCTACGCCACTGTGCATTTAATATATGAAAATTTATGTGATTATATATTTGTTTACTGTATACAACGTATGACTTGCGCCACATATGGTTTTTGTCAAATTAAATACATTAATTAAAAAAAAGGTAATATCAGATAACTCTACATGCCATAATACACCAATACAAGTTGTTCGACTTGCAGGCCTTTAATTCATACAGTGTCATACTAGTGCAGAAACAGTTTATTTTACAAGGGATGAACATGACATGAAAATGAATAAATATGAGAAAAACGCATTATATTAATTCATAAGCTATACCATTTATTTGTAAAGTATCATTTCTTATTTATGTCAGGGACCTATTATACTAATTATTATACTATTACTATATAGGTCCCTGTTTTTGTTTACATTTAATCAATTAAATTTCTTTTTTTTTATCGAATATTCCATACTCATTCAATTAAAAAACATAGTCGGTCTTTAAAATGTGTATTAAAATTAAAATTGTTCACACATTTTAGAATTAGCATATACTCGTATACCAACGTCATACCAACGTCTGACTCTGTATTAAAGTACTCAGTATATTCCTTTACAATAGCGACATTAATTCATTCCTTTAGAACTTGGCAAGCGTTGATTCATATCATTTTCTTTCATCGAATCAAATCGGTTTTAACTATCTCTCGAAAATTCTAGATCCGCCGAAGCTACACATACTACGTACGTTTCGTGCTATTTATAGATTAGTGCTTTCGGGATTCATCGCGCATGATCATGAAAAGGGAATCTCGTATTATCAAGAACTTTCATTCATAGTATATAAAGCCTGACCCAAACCAAAGATGTCAGTTAAACGAAGTCCCACACGACTGAAAGAGAAACTACTACTTTGTATCGAGGATACGCTACCAAAAGTAAGTGATTATCTGACACACATTTGTACTTTCACTTTAGTGTTTACAAACAATCATGGCTAGTAAAGCCCCAGCTATCGGCATTGATCTCGGAACAACGTATTCCTGTGTTGGTGTTTTTCAACACGGAAAGGTGGAAATTATTGCTAACGACCAAGGAAACAGAACGACGCCCAGTTATGTGGCATTCACAGACAGCGAGAGACTCATTGGAGATGCAGCTAAAAATCAGGTAGCACTAAACAGCGCTAATACGATTTTTGATGCCAAAAGGCTGATTGGACGAAAGTTTAATGATGAAAGTGTGCAAGCCGACATGAAACACTGGCCGTTTAAAGTTGTCAATGAGGGAGGAAAACCAAAGCTTGAAGTAGAACACAAAAATGAGAAAAAACGATTTACACCGGAGGAGATCAGCTCCATGGTACTGACCAAAATGAAGGAGACGGCAGAATCTTACCTAGGACAACCTGTTAAAGACGCCGTCATTACTGTCCCAGCTTATTTCAATAATGCTCAAAGAGAGGCCACCAAGGATGCTGGTGTCATAGCCGGTCTCAATGTTCTCAGGATTGTGAATGAACCCACAGCGGCTGCCTTGGCCTATGGACTCGATAAAAACCTCTCAGGTGAGAAAAATGTACTCATCTTTGATTTGGGTGGAGGAACATTTGATGTCTCCATCCTTACCATAGACCAAGGTTCCATGTTTGAAGTCCGCTCAACTGCAGGAGATACACATCTTGGAGGTGAAGATTTTGACAACAGACTAGTTAATCATTTTGTGCAAGAGTTTAAACGCAAGTATGGAAAAGACATTTCTAACAATCAACGTGCACTAAGACGACTTAGATCAGCTTGTGAACGCGCAAAGAGGACACTGTCAAGCAGCTCTGATGCTAACATTGAGATTGACTCCCTTTTTGAGGGCATTGACTTTTACAGCAAAATTACACGGGCCAGATTTGAGGATTTGTGTTCAGATCTGTTCCGCTCTACCCTGGAGCCAGTAGAAAAAGCTCTTAGGGATGCTAAGATGGACAAATCCAAAATTCACGATGTGGTACTGGTAGGGGGATCGACAAGAATTCCCAAAATCCAGAAACTGTTACAAGATTTCATGGGAGGTAAAGAACTCAACAAATCCATCAACCCAGACGAAGCTGTGGCCTATGGTGCTGCTATCCAGGCCGCCATTTTAAAGGGAGACACAAGTGAAGCAATCAAAGACGTTTTACTTGTAGATGTCACTCCACTTTCTTTGGGCATTGAAACTGCTGGAGGAGTCATGACTAAAATCATTGAAAGAAATGCCAAAATTCCCTGCAAGGCATCAAAGACATTCACCACCTATGCTGATAATCAGCCCGGAGTGTCCATTCAGGTTTTTGAAGGTGAACGAGCAATGACCAAAGACAATAATAAACTGGGGAAATTTGAACTGAATGGAATCCCTCCAGCACCTCGTGGTGTCCCACAAATTGAAGTGGAATTCAATTTAGACGCAAATGGAATCCTTAATGTTTCAGCCAAAGACATGAGTACGGGCAAGTCTAACAAAATCACTATCACCAACGACAAAGGTCGACTGAGTAAGGCTGACATAGATAGAATGGTGAATGAGGCTGAACAATACAAAGACGAGGACGAGAAACAACGACAAAAAATAGCAGCCCGAAATCAGCTGGAGTCATATGTTTTCTCTGTCAAACAGGCAGCAGAGGAACATGGAGACAAACTCCCATCTGAAGACAAAGACACTGTTACCAGAGTTTGCAGTGAAACTCTGTCATGGTTAGACGGTAACGCCTTAGCAGAAACTGATGAGTTCGAATTCAAACTAAAGGAGGTTCAAAAAGTGTGCTCTCCCATAATGGCCAAACTTCATGGTGGAAATCCGGGTCAGTCTGGTGCTAGTCAGACTAATGGTGGTCCTACAGTAGAGGAGATGGACTAAATCTGTGATCATTGACACTATTTTTGCTCCACTGTTAAATTCTGAACCATTTTTCTCATGTATCATGTATATATGATAATGTAGATCATTAAACATGTGTATATAATTTCATGTAGATATATAAACACCATTTACAATTGTTAAAATTTATATTTTGTTGTTTAAAATAAATCGAATTCAAATTGAGACATTGTTGATTTTTTATTTTATCTTGCTATGTACCTGGAATTAAGACAATGAATTGGAGAGCAATTTCTTGTAGTTATTACGATTAGAATTGGAATGTGATGAAAAAATAAATCTGCAGAATAATCCATGAGACACTCCAAAAGGAACACCAATTTTAACACAATAATTTGAGAGGACCGGTAAATACACATTTTAAACATGTATAAAAATATTTAATGAAATTAGTTCAGTTTCATTTTAAGGTTCTGATGGTAATCCTGATGCTAGATCATAAATTTTAAATCATTCTCAAAATACTTTACATTTGTCAAGCTGTGAACAAAAATATCAGCTTGCGATTGTAGTTTGCTGTTTTGAATGATTTACTTAACATCAAACATTTTTATTGCTGGGTGACATATGAATACTTATGCTGGAATATCAAAAATAAGAAACACATGTAAGTAAGCTTATTAAACTATCGTTACGCTTTTAATTGTCAATTTGGTATTTCTTGCATTTGGGTATTTAGTTGCCCCTCTGTAGAAGATTCATCTTCTGGGGTAGCAGACAGTAATAGAATCAAGATGCTAAAAAAGAGCATTGTGTGACTTCATCAGAAGCTTGAAATTAAGAGATTTAGGGTGGAGCGCTTTTCAAGAGACAATTATTGTATAAGTAGAAATTTTAGCGAGGATTTGATTTTGGCATTATTACCTAGGGTGCTGACAACGCAAAAAATAATTTTGCTTTTTCAATAAAAATGGAAGTCGTAAATACTTACCTGGTCATTGGTCATTTGCAAAAATATTTTGTTAAAAAAGGTTCTGATTGCACACACAAGTACTCTGAAGTTGGCATCAAGAAGATGCTTGAGTTTCTGATTGACAATATCTATGTGGTTTTTTGGAGACCAGGTCTTTCAACAATCTATTGGAATCCTCATGGGTACCAATTCCGCTCCATTATTAACAGACCTACTTTTGTATTCATATGAAGCATAATTTGTGCAAAATCTTATGCGTGAAAAGAAGAAAACACTTGCTGTGGCCTTCAACTCGACCTTCAGATATATCGACGACGTATTGTCAGTTAACAATAGTAATTTCCATTTCTACGTCTATACGATATATCCAGAAGAGCTTGAGATAAAAGATATATACCACAGAGTCTGACACATCTGTTTCATACTTGGATATTTTACTTGAAAAAGCGTTAATGATAACCTAACAACCAAGTTGTATGATAAACGTGACTAATTTAATTTTTTTTAATGTCAACTTCCCTTACTTATGCAGCAATACCTTCATCATCGGCATACGGAGTGTATATATCTCAGTTGATTCGATACGCAAGAGCATGCTCTACGTATGAACAATTTCTAAAAGGAGGTAAATTATTGACAAGCAAGTTGATGAAACAAGAATATCAGCACTCTTGTTTAAAGTCATCATTTCTTAAGTTCTATGGTCGATACAATGACCTTCTCAGCAAATACAATTTATCATTGGGTCATTATGCTTACTGATGTTTTTCATACTAATCATTAGTCCATTATTTATACACTGAATTGACGACGGATTTTTCCGTTATTTCACGATCAAGACAATGAGCACACGGCGGGGGATGCTCACTCCTCCATGGCACCTGATCCCACCTCTGATGTTTCGGAGGTCCGTGTTTGCTCTGCTCCTATTTTATATTTTTTTATGGACTTTGATATTGAATACTGTTTGTTATCTCCATTTCCTTCTCGTAATAGCTTCTTTAGTTATTATTTTAAAAAATCGCTAAAATTGCTTCTTGCTAAAAATAAAATACCAGTTCTTAGGTAGAAATCGCAAAATTTGCGTCTCTCTAAAATTTCCACTTATAGGGCAGTTCTATACTGGATCGATGACTTTTTTTTTACACATTTGCCGTGTGAAGGAATTTCATAATTTTTTTTTAAATATCGTTATTTATAGGCTCTAAATATATTTTTTCCTTAACATTTTAAATAATTTTTCATTAATTTTTTTTTTACAAATTCGAAAACAGTTCATTTTTTCAAGAACTACTAAGGATGAGCATGAATACTCCTTTTGTTACATATTAAAATCGAACTTGTCGTAAAAACTGTAGAGCAAACTGTATTGCTTTAAACGAGATAGTTGAATTTCGTAATTTGTGGCAATTCATCTTATAGATAATGATATAAATTCGATTTTGAAAATCAGGAGGTACAAAAATTATAACGCTTCACACATACTTTTTATAAACCGATTGACTAGTGGATTGTTGTTATACAGTTCATGTCATAATAAATTTTCAAAAATTAAATTTATTTATAAATTTTATTCAAATTAAATAATTATGATAAAGACAATATCTATATTTCTCCATGTCCTGCCTAAAAACTGCAACAGTGCAAAGTGTTAGATTAAATAGTCCACACACATACTGACACCATTGAAGACCAGTGACTGCCATCTCGGTCATCATCTGGTGGAAGTAGTTATGGGTGTTCCCTGGGTGGCACCCATTTTCATCTTTAGTGATGGACTCACATTCAGAGATAGGCTTCAAATGAAACTCGATTTCCAACAAACCATGTGGTGGTGATAAAGATGGGCAGAAGGTGGAATATTGAAGGCGCCTCACTACCTCAACGAAATAGGATTTTCGAGTTTGGACACTTCCCACCCACCTCCTTTTTTCCGCTTGTCATGCAATTAGGCTTTTCAGGTAATTTGTCAAAAAAATTCTAACCTCCTCCCCACTATCAAAAGCGATGTTATACCGGTATTATATGTGTGTGTATATTATAATTTTAATTTTTTAAACTCCTTTATATGCATTTTACCTATTCTAAGCAAACTCGATAAAAACATAATACATGTATATTAAGCTTAAATTTACATAACTAAAGCGACTACATACAATTTTCTACATATACATGGATATTCAGGGAAATCACTACACATTGTTCAAAAGTAAAGACTACATGTTTAACTTTGTCATATACATAGTTATATAAAAAAAATAATTATATTCGATCGTTTCAATATAAAACTTAAAGTTGCACAACTATTTGCCTAGTTTTTTATTTTTTAATGTTTATTTCCAAAAAAGTTTTCTGTCAAATTCCACAACCCAGATGATCGCAACAATGCTTCAATATCACTGTATAAATTGCCAGTAATCCTGTATTACATCACATGTTGTTTTTATAAATTTTTATGAAGACCTTTACTATATCAATGTTTTACACTTTCAAAAGAAATTGCTATAAAGACAATAATAGAGGAATGATATAATTTAAAAATCTAACAATTAAACACACAACTGGTAATATGCAACCCTTTACGTTTTTGATACATGTGTAGAATGTTTTTAATCGGGGGTGTTCATATTCCATACTTAAGGTTTTTCAGTCCCTAATGGGAACAAATTCAGTGAAAATGAATACATAACTGATATGTAGTCATTGAATACTCAGTTTATTTAGACATATTTCCCATTTATTACTATTAGTATGTATAATGGGACGTGTCCTAATTTATGACCTTGAGTTCTGGTAAGAGTTATCCCCCCTTTTTTTAATTAATAATAAAAAATCAATTAAAAAAAATTTAGCCCGTAAAAAAATTGTTTTCAATTGTCATTCTATTTTCAATGTTTAAATGCATCTTTCCACCGCAGGATTTATTGATATTCAAATTATTTGAATTTTTATTTTGAAAAACAAACACTTTTCCCCATAGACTTCAATGCAATCTTTTATAATTAACAACTGCTTAATTAATGACATTTTTAAAACTTTCTCGCGGGCAATCCTTTTCTACTATAAAATGCTTTAATATAATATCAGTGTATTATGTACTAGACGGACATTTAAGGGTAGGGAATTAGGTCCCATTAGGGATGGAAATCCTTAAGATTGTGTGTATACTTGTATTAAACACATTGTACATATTCTTGAGAGTCTAGCGGAATTCTATAAGACTGAATCCTTTTTAAAAAGATTAAATAAATATTACTAACACGTTACTCATCCTTTAGGATAAATTTATAGGTATATGTTTCAAGCATCCAAGCCACCCTGAGCTGTTCTCTAATGAATATTAATGAAATGTGCGCAATGAGGATGCGTCGCATATTATGTCGATGTTGTATTCTCACTCGTGCAGTTTTCGTTTTTACGTTTGTGTAGTTTTCTCACTATATCGTGTAAATATTTTATTGATTGTGTAGTTTTTTTGTAGTTTGTGTAAATTTCAATAACTTTGTGTGACTATACTTTCCTCACTTTGTGTAAGTTTTTACTTACTCGTGTAATTTTTGTTTAAGGTCGTGCAGAAAATAATTTTGAACCAATCGGCGTGCCATAAGGTAGCACTAAACAGCGCTAATACGATTTTTGATGCCAAAAGACTGATAGGACGCAAATTTAATGATGAGAGTGTGCAAGCCGACATGAAACTGGCCGTTTAAAGTCGCAAATGAGGGAGGAAAACCAAAGCTTGAAGTAGAATACAAACACGAGACAAAACGATTTACACCGGAGGAAATCAGC